>NW_012267224.1:21086846-21272169 GCF_000151885.1 Dipodomys ordii
TCGCTCTTCTCTGTTCTGAAATTCTTTTCTTCTCTATCTTTTTTTGTTATTTTCCACCTCTGGTTTTTCTCTGAGTGTTCGTCTTTTTGTTGTTGTCGGTCTCTTGGGGAGATTAAGCGTTGGAACTCGAACTCTCTTTTTGGTTGGAGAGAGCTGTGGCATTTCCCTACTGCCCCGTCGCCATCTTGGTCCCCCCCTCCCGGTCTTTTCTTTTAATGTAAGATCTTTCTTTTAAATCCTGGAAAATGGATATAAGTAAATTAATTCAAGTAAAAATAAAACCAGTGAGAGTTAAGAGGATTTTAATAAGCATCCATTTTCAATGGAATTTAAATCAGTATCTCAATGGCAAAAAGCCTTGTTCTTATGAACACAGAGGTGTAGTGTCCTCTTAGCCACCAGAGGGCTCTCACAATGTAAGAAAATATATCAAATACATCGGAAGATAAACATTTTCATATATCATTTCTGATGTAGCCTTCTTTAGAGTCGAAATGAAATTAAAAGTCTTATATATATATAGATATAGATTATGACCTTCCAAAATCTGGATTTCCTTTTAAGAAGAGAAAGAATTAAAAAGAAGTTTAATTTTTTTTTTTATTTTATTATCTTCTAGTCATTGTACAAAGGAGTTGCCAATTAACAGATCAGTTCAACAGATCAATGTCACCCAAAGAGCATTCTTCCCCAAAGAGGAATACTTTGTGTGTCTCTGTGTGTGTGTATGTGTGTGTGTGTGTGTGTGTGTATCGGTTGTGGGGCTTGAACTCTAGGCCTGGGTGCTGTCCCAGGGCTCTTCAGCTCGAGGTGAGCACTCTACCTCTTGAGTCACAGTGCCACTTCCGGTTTTCTAGTAGTTTATTGGAGATCAGAGTCTCACGAACTTTTCTGCCTGGGCTGGCTTTGAGCCGTGATCCTCAGATCTCAGCTTCCCGAGTAGCTAGGATTACAGGTGTGAGCCACTGGTGCCTGGCCCCAAAGAGGAATATTTTTAAAGCATTTAAAATATTTTTAAGTAGCTAAAAATAGATATAGTAAATATTTTACTATTTGGGAATTTGATTCTGAATCAAACAATTATTTTGTTTATACCATTAATTTATCTTTCAGATAAAAGAAAGAATATACATTTGAATTCTTTGAGGATTTCTGGCCCAGATTTCCTATTTTCTATAAACATCTAGTTTGTGCCATGATGTTATTTATGACTCCAACTGAGCAAGCATCTCACACAGGCTTTTTTGATAGTAAAGTCTCTGAGGGCTGGGATGTAGCTCAGTGGCAAAGCACTTGCCTAGCAAGTGCAACATCCTGGGTTCGATCCCCAGTACAAAAAAGAAAAGACAAAAATATACAGTTAAAAAAAAACGCAAACAAGAAAAAAAGTCTCTGAGCTAAGTCACAGGCTTCCTTATGCCCAGGGAGGATCAGGCTCTACTGTGCTGTGTTTTGTTTTCATTTCTTTAAATCACCCCTTGGGCTTTTAGTTTGATGGAACTTAGCTCAAGATACCTTTCTCTTTCCAAAAGCAAAAAAAAAAAGAAAAAAAATTAAGCTAAAGACCTGGCCATATGTTTAGTCCTGATGGTGTTTATTTTTCTGGGTTTGATTCAAAGAATGACTATGATAAATAAAATGGAGAAAACCATCTGTCCAGCATCAGGCTCTGAAATGCTGAGGCTAGGGGCTTATGGTGAACTTCTTCTTTGGGCCAGTATTTTGTTGTCTCTATGGGCCACGCGTGCCTATCCATGCTTCCTGTTGCCCAATGGAGACAATGAGCTTTTGCTCTTCAAATGAATCTTTGTGCCTTAGAGGTTCCTTCAGTCTTTCCCTTATAGGGCACCTGAGGTGGGGAATGTGAGAGAGATTTCAAGCTCTCCTGTGGACGAAAATGGGGTCTTCTACTCTATATTTTTAATTGCTTGACATATGTTTTCCCTTGAAAGATTTAAAGTAAACAAAGCAGTTAAGTTGAACAGCTTGGGGGAAACACTGAAGCTCTTCCCAGCCATGTTGTATTACTTGAGTTTATCTGTGCTTGGGCTAAATTTGCTGATCTGGGATGGAGATGTTGATCTCCACTCTGGCAGGATAGGGGAGCATGCTTCACTTTGCATGTCTTCTAGGGTCATCTTTTTAGGATTCCTGAGAAACCTAGAAGGATCTAGCTGAAAAGTCATTGAGTCAAATGTTGAATACCCACAGTGCCTTGTTTTAAGGACTCAGTGATTCCACACACCCAAACCTACCCATACCCATTCCACTCCTCTTGACATATACGCACACATACAGGGTTCATCTAGACTCCAAATTCACAGACTATGCGTGCAAGATATGAATGTACATGATCTCACCATAGGCCAGGTTTTTTTTTTAAAATCTTCTCAGTGCTAAATTAACAGTGGAAGGGATTATTGATCTCTACAAAATATCAGTGTCTAAGGACACAAGTGTCTATTAGGCTTTTCTCACTTTTTGAAATATTTTTTATTTAAAAAAATTGATATGTTTTTATTGTAAATATACTGTACAGAAGCATTTTGTTATTTCCCTTCCCCTCTCCAAATTAGAAAAATGTATATACAAGATGCAGGGCATGGACATCAAATATAGTGAAAATGGATTATACCATGGGAAAAGAGCATACAAGAGAAACAACAACAACAACAAAAATCACAGTACATTTTAAATACGTTAAAAACAATAGCAAAAAAAAGAAAAAAAATCCATCAAAACAACTTGGTACTGGCATAAGAACAGACATGAGGTCCAATGGTATTAATAGAATTGAAGACCCAGAAATGAACCCACAGACCTATAGCCACCTAATCTTCAATAAGAGAGTTAAAAAAATAGAATGGAAGAAAGACAGCCTCTTCTGTAAGTGGTGCTGGCAAAATTTGTTAAACACCTGTAGAAAACTAAAGCTAGATCCTTATATATCACCCTGCACCAGATTCAACTCCAAATGGATCAAAGACCTCAAAGTCAAAGTAGACACCCTGAAAACATTACAGGAAGGAATAGGAGAAACTCTAGGGCTCCTTGGCACAGGCCGAAATTTTCTTAATAAAGACCCAGAAACACAACAAATCAAAAAAAGTTGGACAAATGGGATTGCATGAAACTGCAGAGTTTCTGCATGGCAAAGGACATAGCTAGCAAGATCAATAGAAAGCCCACAGATTGGGAGAAGATCTTCACTAGCCATACAATGGACAAGGGTCTCATATCTAAAATATACTTATAACTCAAAAAACTAAATTCCCCAACAACAAATCCTCAAAGAAACAATTGCCCGATAAATAACTGGGCTAAAGACTTAAAGAGAGACTTCTCTGAAGAGGAAATAAGCATAGCCAATAGACACATGAAGAAAAGCTCAACCTCTCTAGCCATAAAAGAAATGCAAATCAAGACAATGCTAAGATTCTACCTCACCAGTTAGAATGGCTACAATCAAGAACTCTAATAATAACAGATGCTGGAGAGGATGTGACCAGAAAGGAACCCTGCTGCATTGTTGGTGGGAGTATAAACTTGTTCAACCACTTTGGAAAGCAGTATGGAGTTTCCTTAATAGACTCCACATAGAGCTCCCCTATGACCCAGCAATCCCACTTTTAGGCATTTACCAAATGATCACAAACAAGACCATACTAAAGCTACCAGCACGACTATGTTTATTGCAGCATTATTTACCATAGCTGAGATATGGAACCAACCCAGATGCCCCTCAGTAGATGAATGGATTAAGAAAATGTGGTATATATACACAATGGAATTCTATGCCTCCATCAGAAAGAATGGAATCTCACCACTCATTAGGAAATGGAAAGACTTGGAAAAAAATTATATTCAGTGAAGTAAGCCAGGCCCAAAGAAACAGAGGTCCCATGGTTTCTGAAAGATTAAAAATTAGAATTACATTTTACAATTGCTAATTGCTGATTTTGCTTTTGTAAACTTGCTCGCGCTAGCACTAACCCCCCCCCCCCCCTTTCTGGAAATAAGGAATTGAGTAAAAGTCTAGGAGTCCAGATGCCGGCCCAGGGACAAAAGAACAAACAGGTATATGTTTTTCTAGTTCCTGTTTGAAAATTCCCTAAGTGGCTAAATGGGACCCAAGATAAGGACCCAAGATAAGGACCCTAAGGACCACCTGGCAAGTCCAGCAAACTAGGCCAAATGGTAATCAATCACAAGCCTATAACTATGTAAACTCCCCTCCAGGGTGACCGCTCCCCCTAGACTTGCCCCGAGCCAACTGTTTTACAAAGAGTGTTATAAACTTCCCCCAGTAGTAAAAATGATTGCTGGAGTGTATAGTGACTTTTAAATGGGCCAATCCCGGGACACCTGGTGTTATATGCTAATCTTGTGGGTTTTGCCTTTAAGAATGCCTGTAACCTTGCTTGGGGCTCTCTCCCTTGCCCAGGCAGAGAGTCCCTTTGTGCAAACGCTGAATAAACTCCTCTTGCTTGTTGCATCTACTGGTTTGGAATCTTGGTTTCTGGGGCGCCCACCCGTTAATGAAAGTATCCCAGGAGTCTGGGGTCTTTCAGTGGGGGCTCGTCCGGGATAACAGCACCCCCAGGCCCCAAATTCCAAGACCAGTTGGAGGTAAGATAGAGCTCTTGCGTTTCGCGTCTTCTGAGTTTGTTATCTCTGTTCTGCATTCTTCATTCTGGGATCCGAAGAAAAGTGCCTGTACAGGGTCTGTATTGAGGCCAGTGGGGGAGGCAGACGTGCCCTGAAACCCCTGGCCCGGCTCGGGCAGATGTGCCCTGAGGTTTGGGGGGGAAGAGGGAACGTGGAATCTCTCTCTTCCCGCCCCGCCCTGGAATCCTACTCCGGGGTGACCTGGAGGAAGGAGGGAACGTGGAATCTCTCTCCTTCCCATGACCTGGAGGAAGGGGGGAACGTGGAATCTCTCTCCTTCCTGGGAACTGGAGGAAGGGGGGAAAGTGGAATTTCTCTCCTTCCCGGGGAGTTTAGCCATGGTCAGCCACTCCCATCTGCAGTTGCTTTTTCTGTTTGCAGTCGTTCGACTGCTGCGCAGCGCCTGTCTGGTTTCGTCTGTTTCTATTTAGTGTTGTCTCTGTTGTCTGTTTTGTTGTCCTTAAAGGGGTGGGGCAACAACTAACAACCCCCTTAAGTCTGATTTAGATCACTGGAAGAAAGTTACAGCCCGAGCCAAGATTGTCAGGTTTTAGGAACTTGCTTGTCAATTATGAAATTGCCACTGACCACCTGTGAGTGGCCCTAGTTAGACCTCAGCCTCAGGCCCTGGCTCAGGTGGTCTGAGCATGGGGGAGAACCTGTCAGTCTGAGGGGACAGCCGCTAGGGACTTTTGTCCCTTGCCCCAAGATGACTGGGAATTCTCCTCCACCTTGGAAGGCCCCTGGGTCAAACGCTTGTAGGAATCTAAAAAAGAAAAAAAAAATCCTCCAGAGGTGAGTAGGGGGTGTTGAGTCCCCTGGTAAGTGAATGGTGGTGAGATGTCGCCCCATTCACTGAGACCTGATTTTGTCTTTGTGGCCACTTGTCTGTCTTGTTTACTTTGGTGTGTTTTCTATTCTGTTTCCAGAGGTAGGGAAGTTTTGAGTGAGCATGGCAGGCTCATTCAGCAGACTCTGGATTCAGCTCGCTGAGTGGGAGCCACACAGAGTTCCAGTAGGGATAAACTGGGTCCCATTAGTCCCCAACTCAGCCTTTGGTTCTTGTCTAGTTCTGTTTTAGAATGTGGATCCTTAGTTTTTGTGTTTATCTGTGTTTTCGTTATTTATTTATTTAAACATCTCTGGGGGAATAAAAGTTCCAGCTGGGCTCGGTCACAGACCTGCTATGTCCACCCTCCCTGTGAGGCATGGAAGGTTACTGGGCTAGTTTGGTTCCCTTCAAGCCTCAGGCTGCATTTTCTACTTCTGGAGGCTGCCGGCAGGGAGGGTGTAGAAGGCTGTGTGCCTAGTTTGGACTTTTTCAGCTAGTCCTGACAATGTAACAATTTGTAAAGTGCTCTTGTCTAAAATTGGATTAAAAAAATCTGGCCAGTTTAGTTTTAGGTGACCCCCTCCCCCAGCCCTCCTCCAACTGAAGGGATTCAAAAGACTAATTAGTGAATTGCCTTGCTAGACAAGCAAGCTCTGGGAAAATAAAGCCCAACAAAGGTACCTAGTTTAAAAGAAATACTATCTTAAATTTTTGTTTAAAAACTTTAGAAGGTGTACGTACCACTGATTTTGATTTTTGTGCGCTTTAAGATCTGTGTGAGTGTTTTGTGTGTGTCTGTGAACGTGTTCAAAGATAAAAATTGTCAGCATGCTGTAACAGTTGGGTGAGTTTAAATTTAAAATTCTAAAGGTTATGAGGTTTGGACATTAACAAAATTTTTAAAGAATCTTCATAGTGTCTTAAATGGCTTTTTAAAGATTCTTTAACTTGCTAATTAAAAAATCTGGTATTTTAAAAACTAATATTTTAAAATGCATAAGACTGTTTATACTGTAATCAAGTTATCTGGCTTAACAAAAATGCATTGGCTGTTTGGGATCTAGTTCCCTTGGCTAAAATTTGGGGATAAATATTAAAAATTTAAATGTGAAGGTTAGTTTAACACTGTCAAAGACAGTACCTGTTTTGTTTAAAACTGTGTATTTCATTCAAGAACCAAGAGAAGAGACAGGGGAAAAAAACTTAAAAACCAACAGAAGACCTGTCTTTAGAGGTAAAGGGTGAACAGGCAGAAGTGCACTTCAGCTGGTCATACATGGTGGGACAGGCCCTAGGAGAGGTCTGGGGTCTTTCAGTTTCCCTTATTTGCAATAACTAGTCTATGTCTAGAACAAGCAGAAAAGCTCAAATGCTATGTACATATGACCATGTAAGATGATGTTAAATGAATTGAACCCCAAGATGTGGAATATTTTTTATTATCTTTAGGTAGCTGTACAAAGGAGTTGCCATTCAACAAGGCAGTTTATGAAGACAGTGCATCTTGATCAACATCGCCCCTTTCCACATTCTCAGTCTGCCTTTCTTCCCTTCTCTTAATTTTCTAGATGTATTGAATTTTTTTCTTTGCCATTTAACAAAGCAACGTATGTATACAATGCATCTTGGTATGTGTCATCCCTTCCACAAGTCCACCGCTCCCTCCCTTCAGCCCATCCCTTCTCTTATTTTTCCTAATTTTGTTCCATTAGGCTTTTCTGACCTATCTTACTGTGACACAGCTCACTGCTGATGGTGTAAGCAGGTTTCTCACCCTTTTTCTTGTGAAGGCTTCTCAGTGAGATTCCTCAATGTCACCCATTTTTTGGAGTGTGCTGTGCCCTGGAGCTTGAAATGACCTGAGCTGGGCTTCAGGCGTCTGATTCCCCTCACCTTCACCCCCCCACCCCGAGTGATTCCAGAGAGCATGGGAGAGGGTGAGCTGTAAGCTAGACAGTGGGCAGTGTCAGGGCTGCTGGGCACTTGCTGAGAATCTGGCTTCCATGCTGTCTGTTGTGTTCTGTCTATGGGGAAAATAGGACGAGACCTACATTTTCAGAGTTTTACAAGTTGGAATGAGAAATAAATCAATTTCCTTCTGTCACTCGCTGAAAGGACTGCTGCAGAATGACACAGAAGCTTTGTCATTTCTCTGGCTAAAGGTACAATACAACAGAAAATATGGTCTACCCTGAAGACTGCCAAGTTCAGTTCAGTCCTTTCTCTTTGGGGTGGGCAGGATTCAAGCTAAAGGAAGGTTATTTATTCATAGTAAATGGTTTTCCAAGGTCATTAAAAAATGCAGTTCATACTACAATAAACTTAGTTGTAAGTTTACTTAGTTGTAAGTATAGTTTGCCTTCCATTTGTATCCAGCCTGTCAGGACATTATTAGCTTCTGAAGGGCCAGATTTTTTCATGAAAAAATACAATCCCCCAGGCTTTCTCAATTTCCCACTTTTTCTCCTACAGCAGTATGCACTCCCTCTTTTCTCTGGGAAGAATTCCATAAGTACTTACATCTTCTTTTTTAGTAGTATCCTTAAGTAGTCATACAAATGAGGTTCAATGCAATATGTCAGTTTGAGTACCTGAAGCTCCAAGTCTTTTCAGGCCGTGTCTTCTAATTGTAAGTACTTAACAAGTTAAAACTTGAAATGCTGATGCCAAGTATCACTTGACATATACAGTATCATTATCAATCTTTATATGATCATTTCTAAATGTTTGTGCCATGGATTGAAGTTTATATTTCCTAATTATAGAAAATGCTTGCCTCCCTCCATTCTACCCTCCCTCTGTCTCCTCCCCTCCCCTCATCTGTGCTTGATTTCAAGGCTTCTCCCCTGCTAGGCAGAAACTCTATAATTTTTTTTATTTTCTTGCAATTTTGATTTAAAGGTCTTTTTGCAAATAAAGCTATCCATAAAGTTTTATTTTTGGCAAAACTTGTGAATCCTCATAAGAGAGTTTAACCATTTATATCTATTGCTTAATAACAGCCTGCTTTTGTTCTTACTGCCTACTATTCTTTTTTTTATATACTTAGAGATTTAAAAAATTCTACTTTTACTATTTATATTTATATTTTTACATTTTATTATGAATATATCTTTCATCTCTTCCTTTGCAGGTGAAGGGAACAAGGTGTAGTTACAATAAACAATTTCCTTCAGTGGACGGCCAGGCGTTGCTTGGATTATTGTTTACTGTGTGATATAGATGCTGCCAATTTTCAGTGCTTGTGGTGCCAGAGCCTTCTTCTGTGTAGTCAGTACTCTGCAATCCTTTTCCATCCTTTAAAATTATTATTTTCTACCTCTCCCTATATATAATTTATGCACAAAAGAGTTAAGCTTTAACTACCAACGGTCACTTTTCACTTTTTTCCAGAATGGTCTTATCACTGCCATCTTGCTCTAAAGGAGCGAGTGTTGGTGGTATATTCAGAAGATGTTTTCTACTCCCCCACCCCTGAGCATGTGACTACTCCTTAGTGCAGAGTTGTGGAACATCCGGTCTTCCTTTTCCTGAAACACCTCACATGTGGATGTCACTCTTCCAGTTTTTATTCACTGAATCAGATTTCTGTCAATGCTTACATTCCTGTTTCCTTTACATGGTTGACAGAGGAAATAAACTCAACAAATTTTGTCACGATCTTACCTAGAAATCCACAGGTCTTGTTCTTAGACAACTCTAGAATTCAACCATGGATATGGTATTAAAGTGAAGGTTCAGCAAATTATTGATTCCAAGAGCTATATAACCTAATGTGATTGACAATTAGAAGGCAGGAGAAATATGGATAGTCTAACTGCAGCCCAGGGTAATCATTCTCTTGGAATGCCAAGTTCTCTGCATATAAAAGGTCCCTTTCTTCATGTTAATTAGAGGACAGAGGATGACTTAATGTAATTTGTGCTTTATATGTCATAAGAGGTATAATGCTACCAGGTAGTTTTTCTACCTCTGAAGATGGGTAATTCTTTGTGATCCAGATAATTTGCAAGTTTTTCTCTTGTAATAATTTCTTTAATGAGAACACTAATAAAAGGAGCTGAAATAAGATCTGTTTATACTATGCTCAGCATTCTTAGTGGACCATGCTGACCCCCAGTCTGAAAGACCCTATTGTCATTTCTGTATTGAACTTAGAAACCCCTAAATGCTTGGCTTTCTATAAGCGTATGTCATACAGAGAAAAGAATTTTGCATTATTCTTAGCTATAGTAAATTTGAAATATTAGGGGAGGTACTTGTGGGTAGGGGTAAAATTCACATGTTATATCATAATGACTTAAATATGTTAGAAGAGTTTCTTAAAATAATTGAAAATATTTTTGTAAAGACGTTAAAAATATTTCTGCTTCCTTTAATTTGCCTACATTCTCCCCCCACTTTCTTACATTTATTTCTTATATTTTCAGTTTGGGGAGAAAAGAAATAAAATGTAGTTGTTTCTCTAAAGGTTCTATTTCCCTCCTTTCCTTGTTTATCAAATACTACACGAATCTCATGACATTTCAGCTTTGAAAGGACAAATGCTATTTTAATCAATGGTGAGCTTTTTTGCCCACCTTCTTCCTTCCTTCTTTCTTTCCTTCCTTCATCCTCCTTTCTTCTATCCTGTTTCCTTTTTCACAGGTAAACTGCAAGTGAAATGGAAGGAGCATCAGAAAATGTGTGTCTGGCCAGACAGGAGCAATTCAGTCCTGCAACATGTCAGAGTCATTCCCTTTACCTTTCTTGTTATTGTATATACCATAGGGCATTAATACTTGATGCATGTCAGCATTGAGCTGAAAAAAAGGGGGTGGTAATATTTGAGACCTCTTTCAAGTTCATTGTTGTGTAGAATTTATATGTTATACAGCTGATGGGGTGTTGATACTTTTCCACTTTTAGGATGTTGCAAATAATACTTCCTTGAAATTTTGGTGCCAATATATTTTATATGGGGGAGATTTTATCATGACATTTCCACTTATGTCTGTGTATGTTTGTATCTTGTATTGGCAAGAAGAAATTAAATAGTTTTTGTAAATGAAAAAAAGGGAGGTGGGAGGGAACATACCCCCCAAACCAGACATTTAGCTTTAGCCTCTTGTATCAACTTCTGAACTAGTAACTCTAGTTTTCAATTACTTACTTTACATAAGAAATACTTATTAGGTTCTTACCACATGGGTATGAAAGATAGAAGGAAATCAACCAGAGCACCATGAGCGTTTTATGGAGTATTATTACAAGAAGCGATCAGTAGCATTTCACCCAACTTAAGGAAATCTTGAAAGAGAAGATATTCATAATAAGTAGGACATTTTTTACTGCATTGCTTGAATCTAACATTTTATTTAAAATATATCTTACTTTTGATTAAAGATTTTAGTTTATTATATTTTTTATTTGCTTTGATTTTATTATATTAAGGTGACACATTTTAATGTATTAAAATATTTTCCTCATCTAAAAAATTAATCTTTCCAGTACAGAACTTTTGCTCCTGTTGAATTATATTCCAAGTGTAAAATACAACAGATGAGAATACTGACCTATGAGCTGTATTTTTTTATGAGCTATATTTTACAGTATTTATTAATGCATATAAGTGTTCGTGTTTCAGACTATAAGGTACTCTTTTACCGTTTTAACTGTATTTGCACATATATTTTTTCACACAGGTAGAAATGATCCATTTAAAATGTGTCTTGTGGAAATCACTTTTGTTTGGAGGGGTATGAATTATTTTCCCATTCTCAATTTTTCCTGGAAATAGATATTTGCACAATTATATACCAGCCACTAGGAGGCACTAGTTTATCACATCTCCCTGAAAAGAATTTCTACCTACAGTCCTATGCAGTTGAGTTGGGTGGCATTAAGGAATGCCACACGTGGTGCAAAATGCATTAAGATTAAAAGACATTTACTTCATTTAAACAAACATGAAATGAATCTATGCATGTACACACACATATATGACTCTCGGTCAAATTGAATTGGTAAACTAGACAGTAATTAAAAATAGTTGTTTCCTCTGTTTTGTGTTTGATTGTTTTTTCCCCTCTTTCTAAGGAAAGGAATGGTCACATGCAACATTATTTTTAAAGGGTTACCGCTTTGAAGGATTGGCAGAATTGTTCATTAAATTGTATGCACGTTAGGAGACAATCTTATTTAGTATGTGCCTAGAAGTTGTGTAAAGCACAGCTATAGTATATGGCTCAGGACCAGTGCTATTTAAGACCCTTGTCCACTACCATGAGTCTTAAGATGGAACACCTAAAATATAATGTGCTTAAACTTTGAGATTTCTTCAGTATGGCACTTTACCAAAGGTAGTATTTAGTCAATCAAAAATGGACATTATATTTTAAATTATATTTTAGATTACTGTGATTTTAGAAGCATGAAGAGGAAACTATATGAATTTCAAGCATATTTCTAAATATGAAATTTAGAATAACTTCTTTTTTAAGAAGCAAATCTACTAAGGAAGTGAAAGGGAAATTTAATTTGATGAATAAATCCTGCTTTACAGTAGTGCCACAAAAGTCTATCTCTAACATAAATAGAGTTACAGTCATGTGTCCTTGTGACTTGTGGTTTACTCTGCTGTGGCTAATGCTGTCTGATTAAAAAAACACATTATGGCAGGATAGAAATAGCTTTGGTTACAAAACAACAGGGAACAAAGCAAAGACATAAATTTACTACACCCAGTGCTGTTTTATGACCCTAATAAGTCATCTTTAAAGTTGACCTAAAGTTTCTTGAAGAATAAATCATCTTGGTTTTTCCAACTAGTGCTTTTTGATGCATGGACCTTTTGGATTGTACAATGAAGAAATTTTAACAAATAATCTAGCCATTTTAAAGGTACATTACACTGTTTTAGTAAAACAATAGATCTGTCATCAGGTTTTAATTTTGCTTAAAAATTATAGTCAAGTATTCATTTCATTATGCATTTATATAGCAAAACCAGAAATCTTGCAAGGTTAGATTTATTCTGGAGAACTGTCATCCTTAATTATTATACTTTGAAGGTATCTACAATGTACCTTCAAAACTTTGCCATATAAAATATGGAAAACTAGCACACTGACTATAAAATATAAGTTCCAATAAACACCATAAATTTTAAGTAAGATTAACATTATGCTATGGCTTCTCCGTCTTATCCTTCATAATGGTGTAAGCATCTTTAGATACAGTATCTTGACAACAAAGTACTTCATATTTTACTCCATAAATGGTTTACTTTTGTCTTTACCTTAATTCCACCTATAGATTAGTTCAGTCTTTTATCATGTTATGCCTGCAGCTATTTGATAATTTATTGAGCAATCTTCCTTGCAGTAATGCATATGTATTTAATAGGCAGAGTATATTTTTGGATATTGCATCTATATTACATGTATATTTGTGTATTACAATAGATTTTGATTATCTTTATGTTATTTTCTCTCCATTTCTGTTTCTGTCTCTGCTGCCATTTGTTTCTTTCTGTTTATGTATCTCTTTCAGTTGTCTCTGTGTCTCTCAATCTCTCTGTCTCTTTCTCTCTCTCTCTTGCCATCATTGAGAAGCTTCAAATATTTGATGAAGGTTGTTATTGATTATGAAAGATTGGACAATTATGATTTTAATGAATAGAAATTGTGTGCTGTTCACACAGGTGGTGAATACTCAAACATTAACATCAAGGGAAGATGAAAATACTAATAATTAATGGCTGAAAATGAATTAATTTTTTAATTTTTTTTTTTTTTTGCTGGTCGTGGGGCTGAGCTCTGGGCCAAGGCGCTGTCCCTCAGCTCTTCAGCTCAAGGCTAGCGCTCTACCACTTGAGCCACAGCACTACTTCTACTTCTACTACAGTGCTTTTTCTACTTATATGGTGCTGAGTAATCGAACCTAGCACCTCATGCATGCAAGGAAAGCGCTCTACCACTGAGCCACCTTCCCAGCCTCATGAATTAATTTTTTTTATTTTATAGCAATTTTTTATTGTGATTGATTACATAAATTTCACAGTATTGTGAGACAGTAATACTTTTAAAGTCACAAACACATTTTAACCTTCATGGGGCAAATTGTCTTTATCATGGTCTATAAAGTTTATGAGTTCTATGTGCTTTGACAGTACAGTTATTTCTTCCACAACGGGTGATATATACATTTCTTTCTTTTTGCTTAGTGTCAGCTGTTCCCTCTTTCCCACTCATTCCCTCCCTCCCTTCACTGCCATTGAGTTGCTTAGTTCATTTTGATCAATGTCCAGTGCAGCTGATGGGTCCCGCTGTTGTATATTTTCCCGTTTCCCTCTGTTTCTGTGTCCTCCTCCTAATTTCCCTCAGATGTGTGCATATATACCATATATGTGGTCAGCAGCATGGGGTCACTTAGTAATGATTGACCAGATGATTGGAGGTCCTTTATTTACTTTTGTTGTATCTTTTGTTTACTTTGTTGTATCTCCTTATGTTTTGGATTAAACATCCATTTATCAGGGAGAGCTTGTGCCTTTTGTCTCTTTGCTCTTGGCTTACCTCACTCAACATGATTATTTCTGGTTCCATCAATTTCCTGTGAATGCCATTATTTTGTTCTTTTTAATGGCTTCATAATATTCCATTGTATACAGGTATCACAATTTTTGGATCCATTCATCTGTAGTGGGGCATCTGGCTTGTTTCCATATTCTGGCTATTGTGAACAGTGCTGCAATGAACATGGAGTGCATGTAACCTTGTATCCTGGTTTCTGTTGTTCAGGATAGATGCCTAGAAGTGGTATGACTGGGTCATAAGGGAGGTCTATATTTAGCTTTCTGAAGACCCTCCAGACTGCTTTCCAAAGTGGTTGTGTTAGTGTACATTCCCACCAGCAGTGCAATAGGGTTCTTCTTTCTCCTCTTCCCCTCCAGCATTTGTCATTGGCTGAATTTAGGATGCGGGCCATTCTGACTGGAGTAAGGTGGTATCTCAGGGTTGTTTTTATTTGCATCCATGAATTAATTTTTAACAAGTTTTGTATGTTCTCATGCTTTGTCATTTAGGCCTTGATGACAGAAGGGCTGGCTTTCCTAGAATCAGCTAATTCCCATAATGGCAAAGAACTTGTTCTGGAGAGAGCTTTTAAAATGTAAACGAATCAGTCAGAGCCTAGACCCATAACCCATGTTCTATATAATATTTTCAAAACTGAAGGTGCTATCTCCCTGTCCAAAATCACTCTAAAGCTTGCTGTCATAAATGTAGGGGTATTTCCCGAAGTCCACTGAAATTCAAACTAGCCAATCCTACACCCGTTGACTTGCCTTGCCTTCTTCTTATGGAAACCATAACAAAAGCTTTGATCCACTTTCCCCCTTCCTAAGCTCCTGCTTCTTCTTGGAGGCTCACCTCCCATGTCCCCAGCCTGGTAGGACTTGCTTCCTCTTTGGAACCCTAAATACACCTCTCTTCTCCATGGCAACTGTCTCGATCTGTTGTCATCACCATATCGGAACCATAAAATCCACATTTTTAAGGTAGAAGAGATTAACACTCACCCATCTCACCTATAAGGTTACATTTAAAAGGCATCATGGTAAATCCTTTTCAGAAAAATTCCGTGAAATCCTCCTGTCGCTAGAGGATTTCCTTTAAAGGTAGGAACTCTTTCTTCATGTGGGGTCCCTGACTTTGATTGCAGAAGAAGAATTTCTGGAGTAGCCACCATGGTAAGAAAACTCAGCAGAGTTTTATTGAGTAAGTAAACAAGCAGGCAAGCAGACAAATAGACACAAAGCAAACAACACATAAGCGGAAGGGCAGGGACACACTCTGCCCAGTGTGAGTGCTCTCACAGGGAGACAGAGGCATACAACTCTTGGGGCTGTTGAGGTAGTTGTAAAGGCAGGGGGGTCTGGCTTCAAAGTTATGTAAAGATAGGTGCTTTGTCATTGTCTCTAATCACATGTGGTGTTACTTCCTGAGCTTCCAGGTAAGAATTCATCCTGCTATAAAGCAGATTCTTATCCTTGAGATAAAGAGGGGCCCTGCTCTCTGCATTTTGAGGCAGGAGGTGGCTTAAGTTTGGCGAAGCACTTTCCTCAGGAAGGCATACACCCTGTCAGACACTTGTTAATTCTTGGGATGAGGAATGTATCCCTCAGGAAGGATGCATCCTGCTGTCTCTCTTTGAAACAAAGGTGGCACTTCTGTGTTTCTGAATATTTATGCTTTGCCTTCATCAGGTCTCAGTTTCTTTAAGTTATTGGGTTTCATTTTCCCCTAAATGACTTTGTTCCTTTAATCTTTAAGGGAAGTACATGCAGGACTATCTCCTGCATTTGCTATAATCTGGCCATACCTCATGTTCCACTAGTCTATCTGGCTTCAGTTCTACCTTTATAGAGATCACTTTGGGAATAAAGGGTCTGAGGCTGTGAGGGGGCTGAAGAATCTATCCAAAGTTGGAGCTAGGGAGTGTTAGAGCCAAGTTTAGAATAGGTATTGAACCAGGGTCTATAATCTCAGCCACTGAGCTCAAATATGCTTCCCATCACTTAGTTCAACTCTTAAAAATTCAGGAATTTCATCCCCTCCATTTCCTCTCATATTTTTGCTCTACTGGCAGATTCTTTTCTAAAAGTGAACTTAGAAAGAATGCATGTTAAGTATCTACTCTATATCGAGTAGAATATTGTTCCTGTACAGGTCATTAAATAGAGTATGATGTATACTGTGAAGTATCTGAAAAATGGAAATCATAATGGCTAAAGAAAGCCTCACAAAAATACAACAGAATGATGTAACAAATATAATTGACTTGAGAGTCAAGTAGCCAGCTATTATAGGAGGAACTTTTGTTCATTATTCTTAATAGTAATAATAATGATAATAATAACCACAATAACAATAAACCCAAAGAAAACCTAGCATCATTTATATCTGGGAGCTGTATTTAGATTCCATAGTTCTGGCAGTTCTCTGTGAAAGAATCATTTATTCAAAGCATTTTGTGTGTTCTGACTTTTTACATGAGGCAGAGTCTAGTTTTGAGAATAATTCACTTCTAATATTGCAAATTTGGGCGTGGAATGTTGGCTTAGTGGTAGAGTGCTTGTCTAGTATGCATGAAACCCTGGGTTCGATTTCTC
Organism: Dipodomys ordii; assembly: GCF_000151885.1. Classification (NCBI taxonomy): domain Eukaryota; kingdom Metazoa; phylum Chordata; class Mammalia; order Rodentia; family Heteromyidae; genus Dipodomys; species Dipodomys ordii. The sequence continues at coordinate 21,103,502 of NW_012267224.1, forward strand.
AGTACCACATAAACAGAAAAATCCAGAAGTGGCGCTGTGGCTCAAGTGGTAGAGTGCTAGCCTTGAAAGAGAGAGAGAAAAAAAAGCAAATTTAAGTATAACTTTGAAAACTTTTTCATCAGTTTTCCTGATGATAATCTTCAGTTGAATTTTTATGTCACAGGCACGTTTTGAAAGCTGGCTTTAAAAAATAATTTGAAAAATGAATAGATGTAGTTTTCTCTGTTATAAAATAAGTACAGCTCATCATGTTGATTTCATATCTTGTACTCCCATTATGTCTCTTGACTGTCAAAAGGAGTTTTGAATCAATAGAACTGAGGAACAAATCGTTTAATAGAAGAGGGCTGGGAGGGGAAAAATGGGAGAAAATGAGGGAGGGAACTTGTTAGGAGAACGGAAAAGGAATAGGCCAGTCTCAACAGGCATCAGCAGGCAAGGATTGCTTATTGAGGAACAGCTAGAGGCACAGACCTTCCTGCAGGTTTGTAGGTTGAGCCAGAGAGTTGGGACAGGAGCAGGGCTTTTATAGGAGGTTCAAGCAAGGAAGCAGAAGTAAGGTGGGGCCTTTCAGTTGGACCCACAATGGGATGTTTACAGCTGGGCTTAGGTGGCTTGCCCTGCCAGTACTTCATACAAGCTCACACATACCTGGGATTTTGCCTGACATCTGTGTGGGCCTACGACAATAGGGGGGGGGTCAATCCTTCAGGAGTAACACTTCAAAAAGAAATGTATTCATTTCCCAACTTAGTAACTTTAACCCTTCTATATATCACTTTCACAATGAAATTTAAAAAAAAGGAAAAACTCAGATGTCAAAGGAGTCCCTCTCCTCCCCTTCCTTCTTTCCTCCACTCCCTTCCCCTTCTCTTTCTTTCTCCCCTATTATGTGATTTTTTTTAATCCATTTTTTTCTGTATTACTTGTTTGCATTTGTTTTCCATTCTATCGTGTGGATTGCTCTTTTGTGTATTTACAAAAATACCTATCTTGACTTCCATCAGAATAAGACCTTCTTATTCTTTAAATAAGTAATTGCCACACAGCCTAAAACTTGAAATTTCAAAAATATTTATTGCGTGCTTCCTTTCGTTACCTATTCTGGGGTGACAGTTCATTCCTCACTTTTTGCAAATGCAATGTGAGTCTGGCAGATGGGCTTTTGGTTAGAAATAATTATCCCATTTGCTTCCTTCCTTATACATTGGGAAGTAGAATGGGGAATGCAAGAAACATCTGGAAAGCAGAGAAAATCAGGGTAGTTCAAAAAAGTACAATGAGTTTGTTGGAAAGTAAAGTATATACATTTCTCCTTTTCTTACTTTCACTGTAAAGCTTTAGAAATTAAAAGCATCAGCTCTGCAGTATGTTTCTTGCCTAAGTTCAATTGCTTTCCTTCTTTTCCTAGTGATCTTAGAATTATTATTTAATCTCATTTGCTGGGGCTCTATTTCGCTGATGCTAAAGTTTATTCAATCAAAGGGGCTGGGAAGGTGGGTCAGTGGTAGAGAGCTTGCCTTGCATCATGAGGCTCTGGGTTCGATTCCTCAGCACCACATAAACAAACAAACAAAAAGCCGGAAGTGACACTGTGGCTCAAGTGGTAGAGCGTTCGCCTTGAGCTGAAGAGCTGAGGGACAGCACCCAGGTCCAGAGTTAGGCCCCACGACCGGAACCCCCCCCCAAAAATAAAAAAAACATAAAGTTTATTCAATCAAATGGCATGATATTTTTTACCTTTTTGTGTTGGTAATAATAATAATAGTAATAATAGCTCTTTTATAATTCCATACATGACTATAGGAAGGGTTATATCTAGGATTGCTGGTGTAGGGCAGAGACAACTGGAAACTTCCTCAAAGGCTGTTTCGTAGATGGAAGAGTTAATTCCTTGGCCAACTCTCAGGGTATGCCCTGTCTTTCCAATTTCGGTCACTTCATGTGACAGTGGTTTCTTTCCTGAGCTCACTCCTGCTGGCAGTTTTCTCTGTGTCTGCCATAAACCTTTGTAGAGAGAGGTGAAAATGTGACAGTGTGGAGAAACTTCTTTTTGGCCTCCGGTTCGTACACTGTAAATTTACTCAGATAGAAAGGGATGAATTATGTCCATTATGTTGTACATTCAGCTGTTCTGGTTAGACATATGTTTTCTCAAATACTAACACAATGGATTTTCTCTTGTTAATAGGGTGCTGAGAAAATTTTGTCAATGAATGAATCAGGAGAGCTGCAAGATCTCTTAACCAAAATTGAGGTAATTATGCTTTTGGCAACTTATTTTTAGAAGTCAGAATGTTAAAAACACTCTGATTATAATTGGATTTTCCTAATTGGATTTTCTTCTCACATTCTGACAAGCATATAAGACTCCTTGTGACAGTTCTAATCGGATATTCCCTGCTATTAGGTTGATCTAACTAGAGTGACATTAAGGTTATTTTCTAACAATTTCATACTACTAGTTGAAAATTCTGATCAGTTTTATTTGAGGCTAATTTTCTCTAATAGGGATATTTATGAGTCATTCCAAGTCAGGCAATTGTTTAAAGCACACAAAATGTGTCATTGAAACTTTTGTTTTTCACAGGGACTAGCTCAATACTTTTAATGACAGAAGATAAAAACTGTCTCCAAAAAGCATGTTTTAACTTTTGCTCCTATAACTGTAGCATCCAGGAAGATACTTAGTCTCTACTCAAGCCATCATTCACTGAAGGAACAATCTTTAGATTCAATACTTCAGCTCAACTCCATTATGTGTATTTGCAGCCAGATTGTCAAACCAAAATGGTTTCTAATTTGGTTGGCAATTAGAATACCAAGGAGATGATTCTTTAATTACTTGAAGGTCAAACTTTCACTAGTCACAGAAAGGAAAACTTTTTTTTGACTATTAGTCATGTCAGTTTCCTCTTTCTTTTATATTGAAGCATTGTTCAGATTTGTTGGAAATTCCATAGCTGTTTTAGTTTCCTTTGCTTTTTGAGAGAAAAACCATCTCCTGAAGTCTCGAACTTCTTTTGACTCAGGGTCTTCTTTATAGGGAACAGTATAAATTTGGAACCAGAGTTCCAGTATAACAAAATTGCTCTTTGAAAGAGCTAAGTAGGAATTTCAAGATCTCAAGATCTCAAGATCCCTCACCCCAACTTCTGTGTCACTCACATTATCCTTTTAATTGTCTTGTATTTGGGGACACCATGTTTATAGCATTTAGGGAAAAAGATGAATGCTGCAGATGTAGCTCAGTGTAGTGTGCTTGCCTCCCTTATCCATGGCCTTGAGTTAAATTCTCAGTACTACAAAATACAAATTTAAAAACAAAACGTAAACTGCTATTATAGGGGAAAGACTTTAGGGGTTGGTTATGAAGAGAGCTTTCCAATCTTGTTTTCTAACTTGAGCTGAATTTCTTTTCCCCACGAGGAAGCTTTGTTGTTCCATTTGGAGAATGATAGTTTCTGTCAGATAAGGTTGGTGTGAGAAGATGGAGTGGACTTGCCATACTAAGTCTGTCAGCGCTTTCCTTTCCCACACTTAGGGTTGAAATATCTAAGCTTTCTTAACAGTAATGGTGGTTTCAGAACCTTTTTCCATTGTACCTTATGCATCAGAGTTAACACATGAATTGAACCATGTTTACTCTCCCTTTATTACAGTGGCAAGAACATTGGCCAGAAGGCTACCTAGAGATGTGTTTAGCACAATGGACAATAGCTGGGTACACTTATAATCTTAGCTACTCAGGAGGTTGAGATCTAGAGGATTTCAGTTGCCAGCCGTTGCTAGGAAGATAAGCTCAGCAAACTTTATCTCCAATTAACCAGCAAAAAGTTAAGACTGGAGGCATGACTCAATTGTTTGAGCTATGAAGGAAGGAAAAAGCCATGTAAGAGTAGGAGGCTCCGAATTGAAACTCTAGTACAAACTCCATCCCCCACCGCCATGAAAATTACTACGTCATATAACCTCGAGAAATTTAGTTTGAGATAAAAGATAGTCAAACTTTTATAGGGACTTTTATAGTAACTTAAGAAGCAATTTATTAGTAAATAATGACTAATAACTAACCTTACTGATTACTTGCCACGTGCCTGGAAGACATTGACTTCTCCCAAGAACTCAGATAAAAGACAGATCTCCTCACAGAATTGCACTAATTTTGAAGACAGGATTCTAGGAGATGACTCATCAGTTTGTGACTCTTTTTGTGTGTGTGTGTGTGTGTATCAGTTGTGGGGCCTGAACTCTGGGCCTGGGCACTGTCTCTGAGCTCTTCAGCTCAAGGCTAGCACTCTACCACTTGGAGCCACAGTGACACTTCTGGTTTTTTTTGAGTGGTTAATTGGAAGATAAGAGTCTCACGGAGTTTCCTGCCTGGGCTGGCTTTGAACCGAGATCCTCAGATCTCAGTCTCCTGCGTAGCTAGGATTATAGGTGTGAGTTAGTGGATTTAACAAACATGTGACTTTTTGCCCATTGAAAGTAGTGAAGTAAGTGAAGGCCCCTGAAGTAAAATAACTCTTCATTTTGTTGTGATTTTATGTATATTTGGGAAGAGTAATGTTGGAGGAGAATGACCTTTTGAAGTTGCCTAGTATGACATATATTTCAGAATTTCTGTTTATTGACTGTTCTGTAATGTCACCCAATACGTTTGTGTGTACCTGATGTGTGCCACCAAGGGACTTCAACCAACAGTAGAAATACACGTGAATAATCTTCAAAATTTTGTTCTCTTCCACATAACTGCCTAGTTATTTCCACTTAATGTTAGAGTTGCTTTACTTGGCTTGAGGTAAAATGGATGATAGCTACTGTGAGAAGTTTTATGGCTGTACATAAATGTCTCAAGATATCTATGATTGTTTCCTTAGGTATAAAGTGAGGATAATGATGCTTGAATTATGTCTTTATTGAAGAAGATACATATATATGTGAATGGGGTAGGTTGGGGGAAGGTTTTCTATAATAATGCATTTGGAAATGTTTTGAAAAGAATAAAACACTTTTTATAATAGACAACACAACAATAGATGGTCAGTTGAGAGTGACCCACCTTCAAATTGTGGTTTAGAGTTTTTAAATTTTTCAAGTTTTTATTAGCTGTACTAGTCTTTAAACAAAGATGTGAAATAGTTAGAGATGCTACAGGGAAAGGAACATCATTTTCCTTTAAATAACTATTCCCAGGAAGTGGTGCTGTGGCTCAAGTGGTAGAGTACTTGCCTTGAGCTGAAGAGCTCAAGGACAGCGCCCAGGCCCTGAGTTCAAACCCCATGACCAACAAACAACAACAAAGAACAACAACAAACAAACAATCCCCCCCCCATCTCCTGAATCATTTGGTTTGCAAAACTGTTTTCGTATGAGGGACTGTTCTGAAAGGCATGTGTCATTTAACTTAAAACGTATTAACCTTTACAAAATAGACACAGTGTGACAGATAGGGCCATCAACAGGTGAGTTCAGGAGGACTTGTGCTAATTTTGTACCCCTCCTTAGCTCTAATGTGTATTATTGGTAGATGATTCCAAGTGAGTAGCCATACTTTATTATATTACACTATATGATCACTCTATATTATATAATTACATACTGTTTTACGCCCTTTCACAGAACAGAAATATGGGAAGACTGATTATGTTGCCGATGCTAACTCAGTTTCTATCCTCTGTCACCCTACACAGAGAGTGCAGCATCCACACGAGTGTCCCTCCTGTGGGGGCTTTGGCTTTCTTCCTTGCTCCATGTGCCATGGGAGCAAGATGTCAGTATTTCGCAACTGCTTTACAGACTCTTTCAAAGCCCTGAAGTGCACAGCCTGTAATGAGAACGGTCTCCAGCGCTGTAAGAACTGCACTGGTTAGTCAGAGAATCTACCCAGGAAAAGTCTCATTTTATTAACTAACATCTGAAATTTGCTTTATACTTCTTTTTTTTTTGTTTTTTTAAAGAAAACCACATCATGTTTTTGGATCAATCAATAAAATTTGTATATTATAATGCCTTTTGTTTTAAATTTTTGTTGAGCTCATGTTTGTTGATTTATGCAATGAATATTCCTTCAATAATGGCTGTGTGCCCAGTCCTGTGCTTAGAGACCCTGGTTTCTAATTGGAATTGGTGGAGGATACAATAGCATTCCAAGATATCCAGAGACTGGATCTTTTAGTACATTTGATCTTCCAGAGCAAAGCCAAAATGTTATCTAACTGTGTTTTTCGGCCTATTGCTGTGTTATCCATTGTCCGAGATGAGTTAGTGAAGTTCTCTACATGTAAAACACATTTCTAAGCACACATCAATTACAGGGAAGTTTGCTCAAGACCATAAGAAAGAACATTATCATGTTTTCTCTTGGGTAGTAAGTGTTTAAATTTGATGTGTGGGGTTAATTAGAACACACAGAAAAGTATAATGAGAAGTACTCAATAAATTTCATAATTAACACAAAACAATGGATTAGAAATATATCTTTTGATTGATCAGATAAGGAAATGAACTAACATTTGCCAAGTATCTTCTTTGTAGTTGTATTTAGAAGGCATTTTGTCTGTTCTTTACAATACCCTATAATTCATGAAGAAACAGTGATTCAGGGTTAATTAATTTTCCAAAGTCTTAACATTTATGTTAATTAGTTGCTTCTTCATGAATTGCCTTTATTTCTGGTATAAAGGAGGAAATTAGTCAAGCAAATGAAAAACTTGCTCCAAGAAGACTTCTACATAAGTAAGTGAAAAATGTGTCCTGGGTACCTATGCTTTCAAAACTTCAAGTGCATCTCCCTATAACTTCATAGATGTCAAAATCAAGCAAGGTTGCTGGTTGGTAAAGGTGTATGTTATTGGCATATTGATTAGGGTTTTGTCTGGCCTTTCATAAACAAACATCTCATAGAGTAAGGAAAAAAAGCCAATCTGGGCTTTTTAAAAAAATGGAGTGAACATTAAGTGGATTCTTTTAGAAATGAGTATGCATATTATACTGTCTTATTTTTTTTCAATCTTTTCTCCTGAACTTTTAAAGTTTCCTTATTCACAATTTAATTTGATGGCTTTTCTTTTTTTTTTTTAGTAATTGACTTCATGGGACAATTTCTAAGACATTAAACAGAGCTCTTCTCACATAAGCAGTATTCTGCCTCTGATCTCCTGTGCTCTTGCCAGTCTCTAAGATATTTATATAATAAACGATTACATTTAGCTAAAATTATTATGTTACTTAAATGTATGATGCAATTATACATTACCAGACTTGTGAGTAAAGACAATTGACTCTTCGGATAAGTAATTGTCAGCCAGTAGAAGTGTACAGGCAGACAAAGCCAATTTTCTTGATTATAAACATTTAGGCAAGAGGAAGGATCCAGAACGAATACATTATGGAAGGATTAGGGATCATCTGCCAACCTTGAGGAAAGGTGAAATAAAAGGTGGACTACAAAGTTTCAACTATAATGTGTGGCCAGGGGCATTGTGCATATTATGTTCAAGGTGATTCATTACTGTCTTCTTCTTCAGTAGCTGGTATAACTCAGGTACCAGCATTTCTAACACAGCCAATATTTGACTGGAGAATCAGTTACCTTGGGAAATGCAAAGGTGAAACACTTCCTGACCTTCCTACCTAGAAGCAACATCACTGGGTATGCATCTATGGGAATCTGCCATGGATGGATACTTAATTGAGGCCATTCTTCTCTGGGAGTCTTTTGACAGGCTATGCTTGGTTATTCAACTGACTGAAAAGAAAATTCACCTGTAGGGAAATAGCCACTATACAAAGTACAATTACTGTAGGAAAAACATTAATGCCCAACCTGACGGAAACTTTGTTTTGGCTCTATTTTGTACCTGGAAAACTACTTCATTAACCTTAGCAAAGAACACACTGGGCTGTTCAAAATGTGATATTTGGCCGCAAGGTGACTTTGAAGGAGAATATAGTTTTTGTAGAAGAATACAAGATGACATCAAAGCATTGCTTATGTGTAGTAAACTAGAGCCTACTCTCAATGCTAATCAATAGCTAGTAAATAATCCATGCTGGTTTCCTGAAATGCGTTTGCCTCATTAACATTCCGTGTCCTTAAGCTGTTACTGTTTTTTCCTCTATGTTTACTGGTATTTTGTTACTGTTCTCCACACATTGTTTGATGAATCTCAAGTTGAAAGACACATGTATGTCCAAAATACAGGTACACAAATCAGTTCTCTAAAAATGTTTGTGTAATCTGGATGATAGTACAATTGTTAACACACTGCAATGAATGAACAATGTTAAAACTAGTAAGTAAGAATGATCTTTTGAATTTCTTTCTCATATATTTCTGGTTGCATTTCTCTTTATCTACTGTTGTTCCTTTACATCTGATAAACTGAGTTGTTGTGAAGCCTGAAGATTCGAGAAGAATTGGAGCACAATCTAAGGTGTTGTTTCCTGGAAGAGCACATAGTATTGGAGTGCTCTGAAGTTTGTGAGTTTGCTTGGACTCTCACAGGTCTTTCTGAGTTTCCTGTCTGCTGTAGCGTTCACCCAGAGACTGAACTGGCAGATATGTTTCCTGTCACATTTTGTTTCCTGGCTAGGAAATATTACAGCAAGGTCTATTATTAGAAAAGAGAAATATAATTGCTTTTCCTTATTATATTCTTTCCTTAAAGTAAAAGTATGCTTTGTATTTATTTAGTAGTTGCTATGATTCCATGTGCTATTATCTATCTATCTATCTATCCATCTATCCATCCTTTCTATCTATCTATCTGTCTATCTATCTATCTATCTTACAGCTACAATTAGTTGTAGTTCTTTTCCTTACATTTTCTCTTCTCATTTTTTTTCTTTTTATGTCTGTAGATGTGAGAAATGGGATCTTTGAGATTATGTAAGAGAAGTCATAAGAGATTTAAATTTGCTGGTGGTTTGATATTGTGAGGTAGTTATAGAAATTTTCCTGACTTCTGGGGTCAAAACTAGCCATGCGATAATCTTGAAATACTCTAAGCACAGGGAGGGATACACAGATAAATATGCTACAACATGGCCTGCATCATGGTGGATGTGTCAGGGCATGTTGTAGAGGACTTGTCATGAACTGTATCAGGCTGGTTATAAGATGTCTGGTGGGAACACTAAGTACTATAGGGTGCTTGAAGAAACACATCACATGAATAGAAAGCCTGGTTGGACATAGTTTGAAGCACTCTTTTTGATAATAGCTAGGATTTCTTTGGGAAGGTAATGGGCAACAAGATAATACTGAACAAGTGGAAATGAAAGCATTTCATTTAGTGGCTGGTAGATGCCAGCATTCATTCCTGCTTCAAAGATGCCAAAGATGATAGTGATAGACGGTGGGTCACTAGGGTTGGGGCACAGGATCTGGATTCTAATTACTTGACTCCCAGTTCCATCACTGGTATCATTAGACAAGGCTCTCATGGACTTTCCTTCCCCGGGCTGGCTTTGAACTGTGATTCTCAGATCTCAGCCTCCTGAGTAGCTAGGATTACAGGCATGAGCCACCAGTGCCTGGCAGCCTTCATTTCTTATTTGTAAAGTAGGCACCTAATTGGGTTTCTGAGATTATTATATATATGTATATATATATGTGATTATTATATATGTATATAAATGTGTACATACTTATGTACATATGCATATACACACATATATAATTTATTTATTCTAGTACTTGCCATATAGAGTTTGAGATAGTTTGGGACTAAAAGAGAAAAAACTGGGAAAGTATAGAAATTTGTGTAAGTAATGATAGCATTGACAATCAGGTTACTTTTTCCATGAAACATATTTGGGGAAAAAACTATTAAATGAAAAAAGGAGCTGGGAAGTGTAGTGGTGTTTTTCCTGGCCTGAATGAGTCTAGAATATGAGAAAATTTTGTGTTCCTCCTTTACCCTATGTGAGATATCACATCCTTGGAAGCCCACTTTGCCTTAATGTTAATGCTCTTCTGCAATCAGAAAATGAGCTTAGAAAAATCACTGCCATTTGAAAAACAAATTGTCACTTAAAACCACAGAAGGGCTGAATCAATATGACACAATGACTGTTGGGTGTAAAATTCTGTAGAAAGATTTCCAGAGGAAGAATTTGATAATTACGAATCTTTCCTCACCCATGAATCAATAATTAGCTGTAAACTCTTTCACTCTATTTCATCACATTAACAAATTCTAGCCAAGAGCACAATAAAACTGTTATGAATATTTTGATGGATAAAGTTCATAATAGAAGCCTCTGGTTTCAAAGTGAAAAAAAAAAAACAACCCATGGGATTTTAACAGCTGGATTTCCAGGACCATGCAAATTGGAGCTAGATGGACCACCGAAGTGTGAATGAAAGACTTTCCTGCCTTTGGCTTGCTCATTGGGAGCTCTTGCTTGGCTGTGCACATACTTTCCAAATCCATTCATCTAGTATTGAGTTTCCGGCAAACACGCAGATACTTCTGCCCCATTGTGCAGCCCACCTAATGCTTTATTCATTTGATTTGATTTATTTATACTGTGTCTATTTCTCCCACTGCTCTGATGTGAATTTAATACAAATTCAATATCCAAAGCAAATCTAGCAGCCCAAACTGGATTTAATGAAAGCCAAGGTTTAAAAGTATGGAAAGATGAGTTATGTTTATACTATGAAACCCTATCAACAGGAAGCGCTGGGGATCCCAAAAGAGTTCTAAAGGTAAAGGTTTTATTTGTTTTCTTACTCAGAAACTTTTAGAGAATACAGTTAAGTTCAGTCACATGCAGTATAGAAGTACAAAAGAGAAAAGCAGCCATTTTGAATGTTTCTACTAATAATGACCAGACATTATTCTTTAAGACGAGTTTATAAGCATTACCATGCTTCATTCCCTAAAGATTCTATATATTCTGGGGACAAAATGACAAGCTAAAACTTGAGGGTGAAGGACCAGACTCCACATATTAATAGAAGCAAAAATTGAGATGAAAATGAAATACAAATAAGCTTAAAGGTAATGTCAGAGTGGTTAAGAGAACAGAATATGTCCATTATAGCACATGGAAACCAGGCAGATATGATGACAATTTAGATAATGTTTCTATCAGCCATGGTTCAAACAAGAATAGAGGTTGTTCGTGTGACTAGATAAAAGTGTTTTATTAAGAGTAACACAATTTTTAGAAGAACTGAGGTCAAGGATACCAACATAGTACTCAGTTTGGAACATCAAATGATGGTTCTGAAGACTTCATTAGGAAGTTGCTCACATCCTTAGTCATCTGTTGTGTGTGTGTGTGTGTGTGTGTGTGTGTGTGTGTGAGTGTTTATTTGTAGTGCTAGGGATCAAAGCCAGGGCCTTGTGCATGTTAGAAAAATTGGAGATTATGACTTGACTTGGAATTTGCTGAATTTCATTTGGCAGCAACTGCATGTGGACTATAAAGGCTACTTCACTTTTATCCTATAAATCTTATGCAAATATATCTTCTGGAAAAGCTCTAATGTACAATTGTACAAGGAAGAGGATTGTGGGAATTGTAGTCTTTACTTTCACAGTCCTTCCTTGTAATTATAGATATTATACCTAAGAAGTGGGTAGAAGTTAGGGTGAATTGAACTGAACTCTCCAAGCTGGTTTATTGAAGGTAAGAACATTGGCAAAGCAGACACTGGAAGCAGAAAATAGAACACTCAATTTACAAAGTATGTGATACATATTAAGGTGAACATTTTGATCTTGTATTTGTGTAGACAAAACAGAGAATTCTGGAAGATTCACTTCTTATAGTTTGTCAAAATTCTTAAGAATGGAATTTATTAAAGGAGCTAATCTAAAATGATCACATACTTTGAAACAGCTTAAGTTTTTTTGTAAAGACTATATTTGAGTATATGTTCAACTTATAAATGCATAAATTCACCCTTAATACAGAAATTCAGGATAACTCCAGTCTGCCCAAGATCATGAGTTATTTATGAAGTCTTTGCTCACAGTTGATTGGATCATATAAAGCATTTCGCTCAGGCTAGCATGATAAGATTTTTTCTGTAGGGCATTTCTGGTGAGTTTGGGCTTCTCTGAAAACCCAAATTCTTATTCCTTAGCTCTTATATTTCCCTTTATAAGTACTGCATCTTGAATTGGTTTGTTACTTCCAATCATAAATTATTTTTAAAAAAGAATCTCATTATATTTATTTTTCCATTCAGAGTGTCTAGCTTGATTCAATGGAGTGCCTCTTGGAAAAACGTTTCTCTTTCTCCTTCACTTCCTCATTTTCATTGTTTTATTTTACTTACTGCCTGATTTTGAAAGTTTCAGTGGAGCCTCTTTCTAATCTGCAGCTTTTTTCACTTACAAATACAAAAGAGAAATACTATCTGAAATTGAAATCATGTGGTTTGAACCTGATAAAAGCACCCATAAATGGGAGACAATTAAATTTAATGACAAAAATGGTTCTAGCAAGGTGTCAAAGTAGCTTGCTCCTACACCTTTGGGACACATGAAACACAATATTATCTTTGAGCAGTGTCATCAAAGCTTTACTCCAGAGAGAATGCGTAGATTTCATATAAAATATGAGAGATTGTCACCTTCTCTTCAGCAAGGTAATTGGCCATACTGGTAAGTATATTGTTGCCAGCATAAAACATTATAATCCATGTGGAGACATGTGTTAGCAACAGATTTATCAAGTAAGTTAAAAATTTGGCAAAGGAACATTTATTGTAATTGGTTTTCATATAATGTAAGAGAAAGACACATACCAAAAAGGAATGGTTTACTGGGGCAAGGCATTATTGAAAAAGAATTAAAAAGAACATTATTGTCAATATTTGTTTCATCAATTTCGACAGTCACTCATGTATTATTTCTAGACATTGCTTTTGTATTATTGCAGTAAGGCTAATTTTAGTCACTTAAGCCAAGATACAAAATGTGACCACAAAAGCATTCAACAAGAAACATTTATGGCCTAAATAATTCAGGCAGTAGAAGAAGCTTCATTTCCTTTAAATAATTTAGAAGTTGTTCTTAAGGGCACTGAATAATCCATCCATGAATTGAGGAGCAAAATTATACTGCATAATTTTTTTGATATTTAAATCTTAGAGGACTTTTGTATTCCAGCATAATATGCCTTACAAAGGGAATTATTTTAGAAGGTATAGGTTATGTATAAACTCTGAGAAAATTAACTATTAACAGATAATCAGCACTCCTGAAGGAATAATCTGCAATGAATTATAAGATTATATCCCAGCATGCGGCTCAGTTGGAGGAAAGCTTTGTTAGACATTTCTGGCTCAGGTCATATATATCATTTTCCTTTGTCAGACACCCTATATTTCTTTTCTTAGGCAGAACCATTGTTCCTTTGCCTTTTTGGTATATTGCTCTTAAAAGACAGTCCCATAACCATTAAAATGCTTTCCGTTTTAGGAAAACAGAAAATGTAGTGCTGAGGTAAACTAGAATTAAAGTAAAACTTTGGTATTAACTTATTCAAATACCTTAAAGAATACATGGATAATGAAATCACAAGTTTTTTTTCTTTGACGGAACCAATAAAAGCATTTGCTTGCATATTTAGGCTAATTGAATTATTTGGTTCTGAAACACACAATGTTCTTTAAACAAAACATAATTAAAGTAAGTTTAAGCTATGAGGAGAAGAAATGCATTATATCAACAAATTTACATAACAAAGTGGTTTGGCTTCCAAATTTTATTTTGCCATAGAATTTTATTAAGTGTGTAGCATTGAAATTAAGAGAGATAAGTAAATTAAATACTTATAAGCCCATTTCCTTTGCTAGCTGATTGTGTTCTAGGAAATAAATAGGTGATTTATTAGTTTATGACTTTATTATTAAAAATGATTCCATAGAAAACAGTTGTAACTTAAAAACTGGGCTTGTTTATAAAATATTTTACTTAGTGTTTAGTTGATTGTGTTGCTTCTTTTTCTTTGTTGTTGTTCATGGGGCTTGTACTCTGGGCCTGGGCACGGTTCCTGAGATCTTCAACTCAAGGTAAGTGCTTTACCAATTGAGCCACAGTGCCACTTCTGACTTTCTGGTGGATTATTGGAGATAAGAGTTTCACGGCCTTTCCTGACTGGCGATCCTCATATCTCAGCCTCCTGAGTAGCTAGGATTACAGGTATGAGCCACCAGTGCCCGGCCTGTTGCTTATTTTTATTATCAGTAATATTTTATTTACTTTAAAATCAGTTTTGCTAGGATCAAGTAGCTCATGTCTGTAATCCTACTTACTCAGGAAGCTAAGATCTGAAGATCATGGTTCAAAGCCAGCCTGGCAGGAAAGTCTATGAGACTGTTGCTTGTTTTCAATTAACCAGAAAAAGGAAATGGAGCTGTGGCTGACATGGCAAAGTGCTAGCCTTAAGCCAAAAAAAAAAAAAAAAACGCTCAGGGACAGTGCTTAGGCCCTGAGAGTTCAAGACCCAGCACTGACATGCACACACACACACACACACACACACACACACACACACACACACACACAACCTATATATCTATATATCAATATATCAATATATCTATCAGTTTTAAGGAGATACAATTCACAAAAAATAAAATTCCCTTGTTTCTGCTTAATGACATCTCATGTTAAGCGCATATTCATCATGCTAGAAAGTTCCCTTGCCACCCCTTGCTGCCCATCCCTTTGACCTCCCTCCACCAGGGTAGGCACCTACAGTTTTAATTTCTTTTCTTTCTTTTTTTGGGGGGGGGAAGGGGTCCGGTAGTGGGGCCTGAACTCTGGGCCTGGGTGCTGTCCCTCAGCTCTTCAGCTCAAGGCTAGTGCTCTACCACTTGAGCCACAGCACACTTCCGGCTTTTTTCTTCTTTCTTATGTGGTGCTGAGGAATTGAACCCAGGGCCTGGAGCATGCAAGGCAAGCGCTCTACCACTGAGCCACCTTCCCAGCCCTTTTAATTTATTTTCTTAGAGATGAGTTTTGCTTGTACTATTTCTTATCAACAAAATTTTCCTGCCATTGTTTTGTATGTGTCTGTAAGTACATAATGCATCAATTTTAAATGGGGTAGGGTATCTGGCTTTCACAAGTAAGGCTTCTTGTTAGCTAGGCCATTCCGAGCCATTCCTCCAGCTTTTCTTTCTCTGGTTACTTATAAGACAGAGTCTTGATTTTTGTTCAAGCCAGTCTGGACTTCCATACCTTCATTAATGTTTCCCACTATAGCTGGGTGACAGCTTTGCACTACCATACCCAGCTCTTTCCTTCTTTCTTTCTTTCTTTCTTTCTTTCTTTCTTTCTTTCTTTCTTTCTTTCTTTCTTTCTTTCTTTCTTTCTTTCTTTCTTTCTTTCTTTCTTTCTTTCTTTCTTTCTTTCTTTCTTTCTTTCTTTCTTTCTTTCTTTCTTTCTTTCTTTCTTTCTTTCTTTCTTTCTTTCTTTCTTTCTTTCTTTCAGGGTTGTGGAGCTTGAACTCTGGGCTTGGGCATTGTCCTTGTGGTCTTCAACTCAAGGCTAGTGCACACTGCTTGAGCCACAGCACCACTTCTGGCTTTTTGGTGATTTATTGGAGATAAGAGTCTCACAGACTTTCCAGCCCGGGCTGGCTTTGAACCACGATCCTCAGATCTCAGCCTCCTGAGTAGCTAGGATTACAGGCGTGAGCTACCGGCGCCAGCTAGCTTTTTCTGTTGAGATGTGAACTCTTGAATTTTTTGTCCAGGACTGTGGGGGACTACAATCCTACTGATCTCATCCTCCCAAATAGATGGAATGATGAGCACATACTACTGTGCTCAGCTATTGTTTGTGATGGGGTCTTGGTAGCTCTTTATCCAGGCTAGCTTTGAAATATGATCCTCTTGAGTAGTGAGGATTATAGGCCTGAGTCACTTCTGTTTGGCTATCTTTAGCTTTTGGCTTTTCTAACATTTTACTTTTTAAGAAAAATTTAAGAAAAACTTAATTGAAATAATTCTGAACTTGATAATGTTACAAGAGTAACCCAGATTTTAGTGTTCCCTTAATCATTTCTAAATGAGTGTTTTGTCAACTTAGTTTGGTGCATAATTCCTACAAAGAAGGTTATGTCCCTACAGAGCCACAATATAACCATCAGAATTAAAGTTGACCGGTCATCTGTTAGTGATGCACCACATCTGTAGCTCCCATTTAAATTGCTCTGTTATCCCAAGGGATCAAATCCAGCATTGTGTGAAGTGTGTTTCACATCCTTCAATTACCAAAGTTCCTTAGTCTTCTTTTATTCTCTTAATTATAAGTCACTTTGTCGAATGTTCCCAGTTAGGACTGACTTAATGTTTTCTCCTGATTATTTAATTAAGTAGCAAAGTCTCAATCATAACAGCCAAGCTTCAACTATGGAGAGTTCCCTATTCAAATCAGGTTCAAATAAGGCAAATGCCAAACTTCAGCCAATGTAATCCATCTTGGTTCTTACTCTTCTACCCCAAGTCCCCCCCTCCCTCTACCCTGTACTTTCTTTTCTTTTCTTTTCTCTTTTTGGTTTATGAATATTGAAGCATGTGGCAATGCCAGTGCCACTTGGAACCCATTCTGATTTTGGATTGTCTTAGGTGAGAGCCGTCAGTTCTCAACTAATCAGCTATTAGTTTTCAACTAATTGCTGTTAAATTTTGTATTTATGGATTTTTAATTTTTTCAAAAAATCAAATTGGGCATTTGGGGAAAGGATAGCAAAGAAGTGGTACTGTGTTCTTTTCCTTTTATCCTATTATGTCATGTAGAATTTTAATTTGTCCTGTTAGAGGTGATGTTAACTTGAATCACTGATGAATATGACATCTGCTGTGCGTCTTCACTGTAAAATTTCTATGTGCTCCTTTGTGAGTAACACATGTTTTGTAAGGAGGTATTTCCAGACTATGTAAATTCCCATTATTCATCACATTCCAGTTTTCTTTTAGCATACCCTTATAAGCCTCAGTTATATGAAAACTACTATGCCAAATTCAGATTGTCTAACTATTTTTGGCTCATGGCTTGTCAATCATATACATAGGCTTATTTTGCCTGTTACCTTAGTATGAAAAATAGGTAATCCTTTAGCAATAGCTACTGCTAAAAATCAAATCCTGTTTCCATATTTTCTTTTTTTTTGGTCGATCGTGGGGCTTGAACTCTGGGCTTGGGCGTTGTCCCTCAGCTCTTCAGCTCAAAGCGAGTGCTCTACAGCTTGAGCCATAGCCATAGTGGTTATTGGAGATAAGAGTCTCACGGGCTTTCCTGCCTGGGCTAGCTTTGAACTGCGATCCTCAGATCTCAGCCTCATTATTAGCTGAGATTACAGGTGTGAGCTATGTGTGCTCCCTTCCATCATTTTTACTTGGAGAGAACACAAAACCATTCCATTCTGCCTGCCAATATCTCCTGATATGGAGATTTCTGTCTTACTATTTAAATCCTCATACTTTTTTCCTCCTCAATTTGCCTGTTCTTTGGGATCTGAGTTACTATTGGCAGCATATCCCTCCACATTGAAAACTTTCATTCAGAGTTCAGGAAGAGCTGTAACCCGCTCTTCTTCATCTACAAATGGGTTGTTTGGCTCTCAAGTGGAAGAATGAAAAAAAAAACACTATGAAAATCATAATGAAGTTAGTTCTAGCTGACTCACTTCAAGGTAATTATTCCAAAGTTCTTAAATTTAAATATTCTTTGTAGGCTCAAGTTTAATTTAGGGGCTTTAGAAAAAGGATAATTACATTCTGATTTTGATCTCAAAATGTCACTGAGAATAATTATCTAGAAAAGAAAAGACCATTGTCTTTAAATATTTTGTGCCAGAATAAAAGATAAAAATGGATCTTATTATTTTAGATTTTGAACATTATCCATAAGTGTCACCGTATATATTATTCACTATCACTAAACACTTAAATAAAAACCTAAGCTGATTCAGGTTTGAAGAACTGTATGTGAAATAACCATTACAGTAGTTTCATTGGTGTGGGGTATTATTGAAATGTTTATCAGTTAGTAATATAAATATTAAAAAGATCAACATAGCAGTAACAATTAATATTAATAAGAAGAACATATCTACTATCTTCTGATTTTAATTTGTAGCTTCCTGATGAATTTTTGATCAGTTCAATGAGATAAGACATAAAAGGTACTTAGAAAAGTTCTTAGTGCATAGTAAATACTGATATTTTCTTTTTGTTTATTGATATCATGTTACCACATGTTGGACCAATGTTGGCTCAAACTACTTCCTTCCCTTCTACCCACAAAAACTTTTAGTAGGCTTTGAGATGTCAATAATAAACTTTGGTTTATGCTCAATCATGAACTAGGACTCACCAAAAATACAATGATCCAGAAATGTGTTTGTCCAAGAATCAGACCTCAGTGACTATGTTAAAGTAAGAATCACCAGGTTCTATTCTGAATCATTCAATTCCCCAAATATTTCTATTTCCTTGATATTATTTCTAAATCAGTCAGTTTTGTGCCTTTGAACATGTTGTGATGGACTATTGAGAGAATAACTTCTCTATGTTGGGGCAAAAGTTATTCTCTATCTTCTTGACTCTAGGTAGATGTATTTTCTGCCATTCATTTTACCTCTCCTGGAAATCTTGGTTCTCAGTGACTCATAGGAAATGCTCTTAAACACTAGGTGATTAGGATCTAGCCAACCAAACCATCTCTTCCAGCAGAGGAGACAGAGAAAACTCAACTAATGAAATAAGGATGAAGAAATGATGGCAGAAAGAGACGATAACCCTGGAATTACAGGTCCTTCACCACCTGATAATTACTCCTTTGGAGTGTCATGAAAAAATAGTTTGCTGTTGAATCTTGGACCAAATAGAATGCAAATCCTGGGTTCACTCTCTTCTCCATATTGAGCATTTAGTGAAGGCTCTGTCCACATACACATGTTCTGATCATCAGAGGTGAAAAAGGGTGAGCTCTGAGTTCTTGCCATCTGTGGCCAGGTGGTTATTTTCAAGGATGAGGTAGTGATGTGAAAGGAGCAGGAAGGAGGCAGTAACTGAAGGTTTCAGGGAATATGAATAAGAGTTTAAGTGTCTGAAATTTTTTGGCTATATGACCTTGGGCAGGTGACCTAAAATTTCCCAATTTTGCTACATAATGGGGACAGTGAAATTATGTAGCACATACATAATGCCACTCTACCTATCTCATTATACCTAGAACAGGGTTGAATGATGTAATATTGGGTCCCTTTGTACATAGCTCTGTAAGGTGTGAAGAAGTAATATTATCTTCTGCTTGACTTCTCTTGGGTTTAAAACCTGTGTCACCTCCAGTCTTTGTTATTTATTTAAATTGATAATACTTTTAAAACTTCCTTCTTGAATCCATTCAGGGAAATATTAAATCAAATACAAGACAGCCTGGATTTCTGTAGAATCTATTAATCATATCACTCTGCCGCTGTCCCACTCAGTCATTTATCATTTGTGTTTGTTGATTGCATGTCAGCTAGTCTTCAAGCCCTCCATAGGAGCTACACTAACACTAATTCATTCTAATTACTGAAACTCTGCATCTCTGTGATAGAGCAGTAGGAATTTAGCTTAAGAACATTTTCCCCCTTAGTGTGCAACCTCATTTCTTCTTGTCTATTCTGCTGATTAGATTCACAATGGCTGTGTAATTTTCACACAGTAGTGTGCTTGGCTACTCATTGTACTCTTTTAGGTAAAAGTCACCTTTTATTACTACTACTACTAGTACTTTTTGTCAGTCATGGGGCTTGAACTCTGGGCCTGGGTGATGTCCCTCAGCCCTTCAGCTCAAGGCTAGTGTTGCACTACCACTTGAGCCACAGTGCCACTTCTGGTTTACTGGTGGTTTACTAGATATAACAGTCTCCTGTGGTTCAAAGCCTGCCTGGGCTGGCTTTGAACCACAAACCTCAGCTCTCAGCCTCCTGAGGAGCTAGGATTACAGGCATGAGCCACCAGTGCCCGGCCCTACGACTACTATTTCTTTTAAAAGTAGTCTTCCATTACTTTCTTAGCAATAGAAATTATCTGAGTACACTAGGATCTCAGAATAGTCATCTGACTATTCAAGGAATAAGTAGCCTCTTTGGACTATTATAGCTTATTATAGAGATGGATAGTGAATATGAATAGTGAATATTATAGAGATGAATGTGAATGAAGAGTGAATATGTGAAGTGGGCTGTATCCACATCTCTCATTGAATCCGTACCTATCTGTGCTGAGGAGGTAGAAATTATATTATTCTACTGTTCTACCACCTACTTGTAAGGAAAGCAATTATATTACATATGGATAAGAAACGTCAATCTATTACATATGGGTAAGGAAAGTGAGGTACAGAGAATAAAGTTTAGTACTAGTGATATTTTTGGTTCTCTTTGGTTCTTATACAATTCTGTATGAATTCAATCCAGCTTATCAACTCCACAGATCCTGTTAAAAGTCTCTGGTTAGGATTGTGTTGAGTATTTAGATACATCTTTGTATAATTGACATCTTTTCAATATCAAGTGCTCTAGTCCAGAAGTATGGCATGAACAAATGGAAAGCCATTTATTCACTTTCAATTTCTCTCAGAAACATTTATATACCATTGTGTCAAGGCCTTTCACCCCTTTTGATGCATTTTTTCTCTAAGTTTTATAGGTATTTAGATGTTATATGTATTAGTGATCTTTTGGAATGTGCCAGTCTATTTTAGTTTATGTAGTTGTTATCATCTTTAAGTAGTTGCACAAAGGGATTTCAATTCAGCATGTCACTTTATGAGAACAATGCATCCAATTTCTGCTTTCCCTTATTTGTAAATACAATTCATCAGTGTAGATTGGTGCTTCAGACTTACTAACCAAAAATATTCTAGTTGCTTTTTTCATATATTTCATAGGATTTTCTTTTTTTTAAATTTTTTTTGGGTCTGGTTGTGGGGCCTGAACCCTGGGCCTGAGCGGTGTCCCTCAGCTCTTCAGCTCAAGGCTAGCGCTCTACCACTTGAGCCACAGTGCCACTTTCAGCTTTTTTCTTTTTGCTTATGTGGTTCTGGGGAATCGAACCCAGGGCCTCAGGCATGCAAAGCAAGCCTTCTACCACTGAGCCAACTTCCCAGTCCTTTCATAGGATTTTCTAAGTAGAAGTGAGTGTTTCTGGATAAAGGCAGCTTTATGCCTTCCTTTCTAATATGGCTACTGTGTAATTATTTACTTATAGTTGATTCTTGTCAATCACATCAATTAACTGCCAAGATTTCATGAACACTGATTTAGTAAATATAGAGACATTCATTTGATGGGAGAAACATAGCATTAAGTTCTTTTGAAGTGGACATAACTTTTCCATCAACCCATCAACACATATCCATGTGTTGATTACATGTGAGTTTCTGTTTAAACATTCTTTATTTCACACATATTCCTGACCCATTAACATCAAACACAGCCTAAACTGTACTTGCCACTCATATCTGGCACAGGTTTTCTCTGCAAGGTGTCTGAAGTCTCCTACTCCAAAGCAGCCAGGCACAATTCAAATCTATGCTTGGGAACCATGTAGTACCAGGACATCAACAACCACGAGAGTGGAAAACATGGCCCTAAACATATTGTGAATATGACACCAGCTCACATTATGTGAACCGAAACTCAAAGGCAGAGAGTAGCCTCAGCTGAGACCATGCACCTAAGCTTGCTCTATTTCTTTTTGGCCACTGAAATGTATGTGGACCCATGAAGTTGGGTTTTGATTGTAACAAATTAGTTACCACTCTGGTGTCTGTCATTCCCTTTTGGGATTCATGTTCTTTTCCTAGTTTCTTCATGCAAAAAGCTGAAGTCATTAATATGAGATTATCTTTGAGCTAATGTATGTGTGCCTTGAGAAACTGCCAAGATGTTTTCCACTTGATTGTGACAATGATGAATTTCCTTTAGCAGTGATTGAGACTCCTCCTTGTTTCTAAGTCCCTCTAACACCTGGTAGAATTGATTTTAATCATTTTAGACATTCTCAGAAGTATGTAGTAGTATCTCTTTTTGGTTTTATTTTGATAGAAGAAAGAAAATCTGAAACCAGACAGATCCATGATCAGCTCAAGAGAGTAACAGGAAAGCCACATAATAGTGTCATGTTGAGGAAGACATGCAGATGATAGTTTTCCAACAAGAAGAGTCAAAATAAAGACTGTAAGTGTACTTACAGAGATTAAAAAAAGTAGAATGAAAGCTATTTAAATATTTTGAAAATGACTATAGTGGAAATCAATAAGAAAATTGACTTGAACATTCAAAAGGAAACTTTAAGACATAGAGCAATAATGTTTATTGTTTTATCACCATGTTTTAGATAGTTTGTGTCTGGTACTAAGAGAAAGGGGCTTTCATTTCTGTGTGGACACTGAAAGGAGGAGCTATGGAGTGTAATCTTCAGCCTCGCATATCACTGGTACAAAGCAGACAAGACAGACTGCACGTGAACATTTTCTTATTTTTCATGAGTTAGCCACTTCAACCCCTTCTATCTGAAGCCAGAGATATTATAAAAATGAATATGTTGATGTAGACAGTAATTTGTCCTGCTTATGACAAGAAATTGATTTATGTCAACATTAAGTGTAGGGATCTGTGACACTGAGAGGAATCTACAGATGTAACACTGCATTATAAATTTGGAAAAAAGACTCAGAGAACATAGGGTTGGAAAGACTCCAGGGAACTTTCCTATCACTCATCGAAAGGAGAGTTTTTCCCTCAAGCACCATGCATGAGGATGACTCAGGTGTTGAAAGGGGTTTCATTCTCCATTTTTAGGCCATCTTCTGTGGTCTTCACACCCCACAGCTTGCTGACTTGATGCCAGGCTTCCACATGTTAAATAATCGTCCAATGCAAATAGCGCTACCATAATTCCCAGTGAACCTCCATGAAGCAAAGAAAAGCTGTCAAATAGAAGATCTGCCGATCCTCAGGGATAACTTGAAGGTCATTTTCCTTTAATTGCTTTAAACTCTGGCAAGCCATAATTCATTTCTATCTCTGTCAACAGCTTCATCAATGTGTATGTATGGCTTTTCTGAAATGACAGTATGGTGGCTTTCTTGTCTATGCCAAGTTATTTCCTTGAGAACCTCACATGAGGAAACTAAAGCTTTTAGTCAACTCTACTGTGAAGGAAGACATGAGAAAACCTGGCTTTTGTGTCACAGTAAACATTTTAGCTTTGCAACAAACCTCAGGGATGAACCAGACTGCACAAACAGAGTCATTTTAATCATCAGAAACCGCAGCAATTCTCCCAAAGTGCTTTTCTTGGATTGCTTTTTTCTAAGCATTAAGGGACTGAATTTAGCAATAAAAGTCTAGCAAGGTATTCAGAGTTAACAAAGCAATAAAATTATTGAAGTAGAACGCGATGAAAGGGGAGATAGACTTGTTATTATCTGTTTTTAAGCTTTCAGAAGAGTGAAGGAAATATTGAAGTTATGCTCTACATAATGTCTGCTTATAAAACAGAAAAATGGGGGGAAGGGGGGGAAGGAGAAGGATTGGGATTGGGGGGGAGGCTGGGAAGGGATGTGAAGGGTAAACAAAGGAGGAGGCTGCAATGCTTGGTAAGAAATGTACGCATTATCCTGCCCATGTAATTGTAACCCCTCTGTATGTTCACAAATAAAATAAAATTAAATTAAAAAAAAACAAAAAAAAACACAGAAAAACATTTTCTCTTAGGCTGGCTGCTGGTGGCGCATGCCTGTAATCCCCTCTGTATTCTGAAAACAGAGATCTGGACAGTCCTTTGAGGCCAGCCTGGGCACAAAGTTCAAGAGATTCCATCTCAAGTAATGGGTAGGTTTGGTAGTATGTAGTTTTTCATTTCAAGTCAAAGTAGGAAGATCTCAATCTAGGATGGTCTGAACAAAAAAAAAAAAAAGACTCTATTTTGAATATAACCAAAGCATAGCTACTTTGGAGGCAGTAGAAGAGTCACAGCTTAGGCTGGTCTGAGCATAAAATGAGGCCTGACCATGAAACCAAGCTAATGCAAAAACAGGCTGGACGTGTAGTTCCGGTGACGAGGTGTCTGTCTAGCAAGCACGAGGCCCTGAGTTCAATCCCCATGCTGCAAAACAAAACAAAATAGAGAGAGTAAAGGATTAGAGGCATGGACCAAGCGATAGAAATTTAACATTTACATAAAAATACTTAATAAAATAACCATACACTTACTTATATGTACATGCATCTGGATATATGTATGGGTATATATGTAGATGCATGTATATATATGTGCATATATGACTAGTTAAGGATAGATGTGTTGCATGTGTATATAACACACACACATTTGTTTATCTGAAGGGAAAAAAAGCCAGCTTCTGGAATGGCTAGTAGAGCATTTTAGTACTCATGATAGCTTTTATAGTGTCTTTTATTAGAACTGGAAATGGTCAGACTGGCTTTTGGCAATCGGTACTGTGCCTCTCCTGCCTAGACAGGCCCTATGTTACTTGCTGTCCCTTTAAACATCTTCTTGTTCTCTCAAGAGTTCTTCTCTGAAAGAATTCCATTCTGGCACTGGAGTGCTGTGAGGGGATTTGCTGCTCTGTCTGAATACACAGAGAGCAGAGAACCACTGAGGAGCAGATGTGGAGGGGAGGGGACCGCTGCTGATGTGTGTAGAAATTACGAGGAACTTACAAGACTCAGGGGGAGAGATGACACATCAGGACACCAGCAGCTGCCATGCCAAATTGTCTACCATAAGGAAACCAGACAGGACATTTCTTTATGGAGAGTGGAATCCTCCCTCCCTGCGCCGACCAGAGTACCGGATCTCATCTCAAGTGTGTTCTGGATGGGTTTGGAAGCTACCGAGCTCGAGGCAGCGACTCCATGCATGCTACTTTACGATCCAGAGCAAGGCAGCAGAAGCTGTTAAGGGAGGATGTGGTTTCCACAGGAACCTAGCTCCCGCCACAGCTCACAGAAAGCTCTGGAGCAGGACGGAGAATTGCAACAGACTCCAAGCAATGAACAATCGTTGGATCCCCACGTTGGTCAGTCACTGGCTGTAGATCATCATGGCTGAGAGTGCTGAAGCAGAGAAAGGAAGAAGACACACTCTTCCTAGCAAGATGGCACCCATTGCTCAGATTTCTCTCCAGAGGAAAGGCGCAGCTTTGAACCCTTAGCACTCACCGTTCAGGAAGAGACCTCAGCAGGAGAGTAGACGCATGCGCTCTAGTGCTCCCATGAAGTCACCTTGCTCTATCTGGTACCGTGAAAGACCACTGGGAGTCCCTTTTCCTTCTAATTCCTCCTGAAAAGTCACCAAGTTATGTCTTGTCTGTCAGGAAGGATTCTAAACCATCGTATAGCTCATCATCTCACAAGGTTTTGCAAATTTTAATTTTAACACAGCATACCTATCACCTCTTCCCTTTAAGTATTTTTTTCCTTTTCCATTTCCATTTTTGATACCAATTTTGTTCTATTGCTCCAGGGTGAAAAATTCTTTCTCCAAAGGAAGGAAAAAGGATGGAAGAAGGAAGGAAGTAAAGAAAGAAAGAAATAATAAATGAAAGAAAGAAAGACTACAAAGACAGGAAAGGAAAAGAAAGGATAAGCAATAAATAATAAGTAAATATTCTTGAGAATATAGTGCACAGAAGAAAATGGAACCAAAACACTTGCTGAGAGGAGTAGGAAAGGGATAGAGAGAGGGAGATGGAAAGCATGACTCTGCTTCAGATTCAATGTACACACAAGTGTACAATGCATTGTACCCATAAACAGACAATCCCTTGTACAAGTATTTGCTGATAATAATAATAACAAATAAAAAGAGAAATCTGGCACCATATAAACTAGAACGGATATGTCAGACTTGGGTCTCCTTTCCTGTTACCAGTGGTAATGATATATATATATATATGTATATATATATATATATCATTACATATATATATATGTAAATTTATATATATATTTACATACACATTATGTTCTCTTCACTTTTAAACTTGTGTATATATAATGGCCAGATTTACATATTTATTAAGTTTCAAATGATTTAAAATAACTTGTGGGGCAGCAGGGTAGCTACATGATACTGTACTGTCCAGCTGTACATTGGAGTGATACCATGACATGTGTAAGCCATTATTGTAATCGTGAACTTCCACTTTCTGAACATTTTAAATGAGAGTAATTATAAAATGTAACCAATACTGTTCTAATGCACCAAAGTTTTCCTTTGAACATATAGATCTATAAGGTTGTTGGTACTACTGACAACAAAAACATACATTTGAGCGAAGGTAAGATTTTTTAAACCCCAAACAGATCCACGTTTCAGGTCTGATAGGCATTCTAGCCCAAGGGTTCAGACAGTTGGAAAAAAATTAACTGCCTTCCCTCTCAGGTTTTCAAGTTGAGAGTCAATTCCCAAAGGACATGATACAAATAACTTTTTGAAATAAAACTTTATGTGATGAAGTCAGCCTGTGTAACTTTACGTCTCTAATTTCTGAATAGGTCAAGTTGAAGAAAACGAATGAATTGCTGTCATTTAGGTTGGAAAGCGTTACCATCCTCCACTTCCACCATTCCCCATTTGCAGTCCATTTATGCCTTGGTATAACATTCATAATATGTGTAGTGAATTATTCAGATGAGTTCATTAATAAGCCATTTAGACTTTAAAGATCTAAACCATCTCCATATAGTGCTGTACTCCACAGCTCCAGGTTCTCTATTTTTAAATTTTCTCATCCTTTCCCATAGAATGCTGATGGAAGACTTTTGTGTGAGAGTAATTGTAGAATATTCCAGTGGGCAAATAATACCTCCACAACACTACAATAGCAAAACCAGGGCCAGAAATACAAAGCACCTTGCAGCTGCTTTAATTTTCCCCCGAAGACTTAATTCTTTCAATCTGAACAGATGAATGAATACATTCCAGCATAAAATCCAACAAACTTCACTCCAAAACAGAAGTTTTTATTGATGTCCCTTTTGTTCTCAAAGCTGAAAAACAAGTTGCGATTTGATGTGGGATTTTGGTGGACCAAGGTTTGAACTGAACGTCTTGTGTTTGCTAGACGAGCACTCTTCCATTTGAGACATGTCTCTCATTCCTTTTCGCTTTAGTTATTTTGTGGATTATAATCTCAAGTTTTTGTTTGGACCAGCCTTGGATGGCAATCCTTATATCTATGGGCTCCTATCTAGTTGGGATTACAGATATGTACCACCATTCCCACTTTTTATTTTGTTTTGTTGGTCATGGGATCTGAACTCTGGGCCTGGGCGCTGTCCCTCAGCTCTTCGGCTTAAAGCTAGTGCTCTACCACATGAGCCACAGCTCCACTTCCAGGTTTTTCTGCTTATGTGGTGTGGAGGAATTGAACCCAGGGCCTCATGCATGCAAGGCAAGCACTCTACCACTGAACCACCTTCCCAGCCTCCAGTTTTTCTTTTTTGACGTGGGGTTTCATTAACTTGTGTTCAAGTTAGGCTCAAATCATGATCCTCCCAAATCTTCAATCTCCCACATAGTTATACCTGGTCTCTTCAATAGATAAAGGGTATTTGAAATTCCATTTCAGTAAGATGTGGTGCCATATAATAATTGAGAGGTGAAATATTTGGGGGAGGCAATTGTAGTCTCTTTAGGGGGATTTAAGAGATGAGAAAAATTGTATTTGGAAACTAGTTGCAATTTGAAGCTTTCTGTAGGAAATGCTGAGCTTCTCAAGGTCCTACACATTTATTCTATTCTGAGAAGACCCTTGGAGCTAGTTCTAGAGGTTTCAAAATAATTGCCTTCCTTCTTGTTATATCAGTCATCATCATCATCATCATCATCACCATCATCATCACCATCATCATCATCATCATCATCATCATCATCATCATCATCATCATCATCATGTAAAGGATAGAACAAAATTTTTCTCAGGTAATCGAAATTGAGGAGAGAAAATGGGAGTTAAAAATTTTAACTTTAGGAAATAAAAATGTATGCATGTGTGGCGCATTAACAGTTTTCAGGCTGAGTATAGCAGGAAGAGAGAGCTTTCTTTTCAGAGAAACAGATACCTGTTCTCT
Source organism: Dipodomys ordii (assembly GCF_000151885.1). Classification (NCBI taxonomy): domain Eukaryota; kingdom Metazoa; phylum Chordata; class Mammalia; order Rodentia; family Heteromyidae; genus Dipodomys; species Dipodomys ordii. The sequence goes on from NW_012267224.1 coordinate 21,131,648, forward strand.
GAAAATACTATGTCTAAGGCCTTCCTCATTGGTTGCTGGGACCATACCTGGTATGATGATTCCACTTTTTGAATTGTTAATGGAAACATCAATTTTGGCAATAAATGAATGCCGTAAATGAACATTATACATGAATGCCAACAGGATAGTAAATATAAACTATAATTGAAATTTGTTTAGAATTTTTTTCCCCATGTGGTTCTAGTGAGCCAAATATTAGCTGCTCCGTAAGGCAATATTAATCTAGGAAACATGTTGGGATGAGCAATGTGAGAGTTGTACAGAATTCAGCAAGCTATCACTCCGTTAGCGATTCTGCAGCAGCTTCAGCAGGTGGCGCTCATGTGCTTCCTATAACTATCAACCATGGGCTGCAAAAGTTGAGACTGGATTTAGAAAGATGTAGTGCCCTCCTCTTCAGGGCCTCAGGAATGAAGATATGTGCAACCTAATAAAAGTCCAAGATAGATGGCTCTTTTAGTGTATATGTATGAAGCATATGCATAAAGAGATAATGATTTATATGTGTAATTACAATCATTATCGTGAATTATTTCCAAAGAAAACTGCATATTAAACAAAGCCTATGCTTGATGTTATTCAACATTAGTTTTACGGAATTTCCCCTTAGTTCATTTTCATAAATTTATTATAAACTGTAGACGAATCTATTTAACACAGGCTGCATTATTTTGGGGGTGGGAAATGAACATTGGTAGCATGCTGCAGAACAATGCTTCTCAAACTTCACTGTGATAGGAGAGTCCTTATCTAAGGATCTTGTGAGAAGTGGAGTTTGGTTGTGTTTATCTGGGCAGGATCTGGAAGTGTCCATTTCTATCACAGTCCCCTAATAAGGCCAGTGTTTCAGGTCTTCATATTCCATTTCGTGTAGCAATGCTGTAGAGGAATTCATAGCAGACTGAACCTTCAAGCCTGGTAGTCTTCCTTAACTTTCTTAAAGTTGGAGGAGATAATTATATTGTCTTGTTTAATAATAAAGCAAGCAGAAAGCTAGATGAACATCTTTTCTGCTTTCTGTTCCTAGTAATCATATAAGGATTTTGTAAAATTTTGTTTAGCATACTAACTTTGAAGTTTTTGGTAATGATTGAGACACACACACACACACACACACACACACACACACACACAAACTATTCACCAGATATAAGTAACTAGTCAATTTAAATTTCATAGATTGACTGTTAGACTGAAAGTGATGATTAAAGTCTCAGAGAGTAGAAGTTAACATCACTAAGCCTTAGCTTTAAAAAAAAAATTTTATCGTTAAAATACTGAACAAAGGGGTTACAGTTACATGAGTAAGGAAATGAGTCCATTTCCTCTGGAGCATTGTTACCCCCTCCTTTGTTTTTCCCCTACTATCCCTTCCCTTCCCATCTCCCCACTCCTCCTTTTCTGGCCCCCCCCACCACCAGAAGTTGTAAAGTTCATTTTCAACATAGTGTCTTATAAGTCTCATTGCTACAGTGGGTCAACCTATACCCGTGTTCCAGCATTTTGTTATTTTCCTTCCCCTTCCCAAATTAGAAAAATGTATATACAAGATGCAGGACACCATAATCAAATACAGTGAAAACAGGGGTTATACCATGGGGGAAGAACATACAAAGAAACAAAAAAAAAATCACAGAAAAAAATGACACTGCCCCATTTGTTAGGAACTGGGAAGCCAGGCCCAAAAAAACATAGGGCCCATGGTTTCCCTTATTTGCAACAACTAGTATAAGTCTAGGGTAATTTTACTAGACAAGTAGAAAAGGTCAAAAGCTATGATCATATAAGATGATGTTAAGTGAAATGAACCCCAATTGGTTTTATCTTTGTTGCTGTTGATTTTAATGTACTATGTGAGCTTTGTTTTTGACTGGTCCTGGGGCTTGAACTGAAAGCTTGTGCACTCTCCTTGAGCTTCTATGTTCTCAAAGATTGTTCTTGAGCCTTAGCACCACTTCTGGCTTTTTCTAAGTAGTTTATTAGAGATGGACTTTTTAGCTTTGAACTGTAATCCTCAGATCTCAGCTGAGTAGCTAGGATTACAAGCATGAGCCATTGCTACTTGGCATAGCTTTGGCTTTTTCATCTGCAAAATGAAAATATTACCAGAATCTAGCTTTGTAGAGTTGTCGAGCAAATGAGATTTAATCCATGGAAACACAGTTCTAGGGCATGGTAAGTCCTCAGCGATGCTGACTGCTAGCACATATCATAACATGACAGTTCTGTGCTGGTTTTTAGAAAGGTGGGTTCCAGCTCATTCTCTGAACTCTTAGATTATTGATATTTTGGGTTCATAATGATACTCAGGATTTTGTTTTCAACTATCAACTGTTTGGAGTTGCTTCACTAATTTAAAACCATATTTTTCTGAGGTTTTCATTTAAACTAGGGACAGATTTAATATGCCATAGTAATATAGAATCTTACTATGGAATCATATTAGCTGGTTGATGATTTTAACTATTCAGGTAATTCCATGATGTAAAAAAATATAAATAATTGCTATGGCTGATACAATTCTGAAGTTTTTCTTATAAAAGCACTAACTATCTCCTACCATTTAAAAATTGACATTGAAAAAGATGACAAACTGAAGCCTCTAAAGATAAATGTATCCTAAAGATAACTCAGAACACTTGGGTTCCATCCCCCTTAGTGGATTCTGTACATGGTTTTTGCTTTGACAGGGCTGTCTTTCACTCACATTGTCATGCATGTGTGCAATGTACTTCCACCAGTGTGCCCCTCCCCTAGGCCTCTCTGGTCCCTGTCCCTCCTCTCCTTGCTTCTCTTTGCCTCTCATCATCGCCCCTTTCTGCTTACCTCTCTCAAGTAGTCCTCTTTGAAGTTAATGATTTTAAGAAATCTAGAGCCTGCCTTTGTCTGAAATCCTGTGATGTTTGTCTTTCTGACTCTGTCTTATGTTGCGTAATACAACGATCTTGAGTCCCATCTGTTTCCTTGCAAGCATGATTTAACTTCTTTTTATGACTGAATACTATTCCCTGGTTATACATAGAGCACATTAACTATATCCATTTATGTAGCCACTTTGTATGGAAATTTTATTTTCTGTTTTGAGGCCCTCCTTTACTAATTTCCGTGGACATTAATCATTTAAAAGAAGAGCAAATTTGAATTCTTTGTCAGGCATGTCAACCATTTCGATATCTTCAGATTCACCCACTGAAGAGTTTGGAGCTTTTGGAAGCATTGTGTTGCTGTGCTTTTGTCTTTTTGTGTTGCAATTTATATAAGAAGTGTGGCAACAGATACCTCTTTTACATTTATCTGAGGATTTTCTTCAACATTCTTTTGGGGTCTCAATGCTCAGTTCTGCTCAGAGAAAAGAAAACATAACAACAACAGCACCCAAACAGCCTAGACATAGAAAAACACAACAAAAACCAATTGAAGACAAGTACTATGCCACCAATAACCATAGAAAAGAAAGCAGCAAAAATAACACATATTCTATTAAAGTACAGGAGTAGGTGTATAGGTTAGTTGCAAATATGATGTTATCTTACATAAGGAACTTGAGCATCTGTGGATTTGGTATCTGACAGGAGAGCTTAAAGCCAATCTACTATAGCTAGGGAAGGACACTTGCATCTATTGTTTTTAACTTACATGGACCTAGTTTAGTAAATCCATAAAAAAGATGTTAGCTGTATAAAACTGAAGCTTTCTAACCAGAATCTTTCAGTTAGGTTCCCTTTGGCATCAGGGCTATATTAGAGTTAGGAATGCTAACACCTTTAAAAGATGACCTTCCTGCCAGGTGCTGGTGGCTCATGCCTGTAATTCTAGCTAGTCAGTAGGGCTGAGATCTGAGGATCACAGTTCAAAACCAGCACAGGCAGGAATGTCTGTTGCGACTTATCCCAAGTAACCACCACAAGTCAAAAGTAGAGCTGTAGCTCAAGTGGTAGAGGCTTCCCTTGAACAAAAAATGTTCAGGGACAGCAGTACCCAGGCCCTGAGTTCAAGCACACACACACACACACACACACACACACACACACAAGTGACCTTCAGTGACCATCAGAGAAAATAGGCTTGGAAAGGAGTGGTCAGAATAGGATAGGGGTTTTAAGAGGATATATCTTTCATTGATGGTGATGAGTGCGTGTATTAGTCCTCATTGGGATTATAAGTAAAATCTTACCCTTAGCATTTCTGGACACATCAGCAATCACACATGGAAAGTCACACAAGAACCATCAAGGCAGTGAAGCTAATTCCACAACGAAGGTACTTAACATAGCACCTTCATGAAAATCTTAGTTCTATCCAGTCCTGTTCTGCTGCTGTGCTGGAAGCAGAATGGATGAGACCCACGGTCCCTCCGCAGGGCTAGGTTCATGAACTCAGTTCTTAAATTTAGTCTGATAGAGATGAACTTTTCATCCCAATCCTTCAGCCCTCTAAGCCATAGACTCTAACTCATGGACCTGAATCAAGAAATAATTCATCTTCAAAGTGCTGTGCCTGACTTTTTTTTGTCTCTTTGAGGATGGTCGGTCCCTCAGTACAAGGCTCAGCTGGACTGCAGGTGTACCTGAGACAGGTGGCAGAGTCCTCGGGAAGAGGCACTTGAGCCAGGGAGTCTACTGATGTTAATGTATTCATCCCCTCCCGGCCAAACTTTCACACTTAAGAATGCCTTTCCATCGGGTTTTTTTCCTATATACCCTAAGTATATTTACATATACCTAGTAGATTTAAATGTATTTGATTTGCTATATTATTCTCATCATGATTAAATATTTAGTTGTCACAGAGTTATTACTCATAGATGTAAAATTACCATTAGGAAGTTGCTTATTCTAAGATACCTAATGTTGCCACGTTAGTTAACATTTTTGTAGCCAAAGGAAAAAGAAAAAAAATGATAAAAAACCAAAAGTTACTCGTATGGGTCATATGTGGGGTTTAATCTAAAGACTTGTAGCTTCAGTTTCTGTTTTAAATGTTAAATTCAGCACTTCATGACTAGGGGACTTTCTGATTGAAACTATTAGTTAAGTTTTATGTTTATCTACCTCACTTTCTCTTTCTCCATCCTTGAAAGTCACCATGGAAATATATTATGCATTGCCCCCTTAATTTACTTTACTAAAGCAGGCAAATCTTCTAGCAGAAAACAGAATTAACTTCATATTGATCAGAGAAAGAAATGTTAATAATGGATCCAGAATTTTTTTTTGTGGTCTTAGTCTTGAACTCAGAGCCTGAGCTCTGTACTTAAGCTTCTCTGTGCTCAAGGCTAGAGCTCTACCACTTGAGCCATTTCTGGCTTTTTCTGAGTAGTTTATTGGAAATAAGAGTCTCATGGACTTCCCTTCCTTGGCTAGCTTTGAAGCAGGATCCTCAGATCTCAGCCTCCTGATTAGCTAGCCTTACAGGCACCTTTAACAGAGGTGTTGTCGTGCTTAATGGCAAAAAATGTCAAGGCACCAGACACTAGTGCGTTTAGAAAACAGAGAAAGAGAGCAAACATCTCATAGCCCTGTAAAACTTAAAGCCTTATAGAAAGAACCATTGTCAGGAGATTTAAGTTTGGAGGACACTGAGAATGTAAGAAATGGAGGGCCAAGAGATAAAAGAAGTAAGTGATTTCCTAACCCTTTCTTTGCTACTCCTCAGTCTCTCCTAGGTGATCATTTTGGTGGAAAATAATGAGAAGAAAATTTAGCTCATCATGTATGGTCTACTAAGGTAGGTAGGCTCAGAAGAAAGGGAAGAGGAGAGGAGCATAAATGGGGGCGGAGCACAGGAGGTATGGATAGTATCTAGCACACTTACTCAGGGGTTTTTAAATATCCTAACTTAGAGCTTTCAGTATTTCGCAAAAATGATATTAAATTGTTTGTATAACTTGGTTTAGTATTTAGTAGTGGTGTGGTAGAACATTACTTGGTTCCTGACTTGGTCAAAGGTAACACAATTCATCTAATTCTGAGGACTAGGCAAAAATGAATGCAACACTGATATTGCCTTTGGAGAAATATTTCCCACCATTGTCCATGTTACTGGAATCTAATCATACATTCTGTTTCCTAGAATAGTAATAGCTATGCAAAATGCTTTTGTCTTGAAAGGAAAACAGCAGAACAATTCCTCATGATGCTTTTTCAAAAGATGTTTTATTTTTTATTTGATTTTTTAATTGTTATTATAAAGGTGATGTACAAAGGAATTACAGATACATAAGTCAGGCAAAGTGTACATTTCTTTATGGACAATGTCACCCCTTCCCTCTCTCTCTCCCTGTTCAAAATGTGTTTTTTTTTAAATAAAGAATATTAGCTCTAGATTTGTATTCTTCTTCCTTGGAAATATGAGACATACAATTATATGTCAGCAATCATAGGTCATTAACATTCTTAAATCTATCCAGTGTGCTAAGAAATGAGAGACAATTTTCATAATTCTCAGCTCAGTGACCAGTTTCATTTCTGTCTAATCAATATTCTGCAGTGTCTGATACATAATCTAAGTGCTAAGGTGTTATTTATTTATCATCATAAAGTAATATTATTCTGATCAACTCTTGTGAGTCCACATAAAATAGGGGCATTATGTTTAGTTTCCCATTAAATTGGCTTGACTCTGCTCAATTTCAGAAGTACTTAGACAATGTAATGAACACAATTAAATAATCATTCTACTCGGAAACCACATGTGAACGTGATAATCACTGGGCTTAAGGCATATATATATATATATATATATATATATATGTATATGTATACACATATATATATAGTCTTAAAAGTATGCATTTAAAATGTGTTTTTAAATTTAGCACAAAATAAATAAATTCCCTTTAGTTTCCTTTGTTATGCCAATATAATGGCCAAGTAAAATGGTTGTAAGGAGAAAGTTGTAAAAAAACACACAAGGGCACAAATAATCTTGGGGTTATATTTAATTTTTGGTGTGTAACCTTATGGGTTACCCAAGTGTTTTTTCAAGAAAGTATATAGAAAAATCAAGAACTTTGTGCAGTCATTGATCTTTTGGATTCTTTCCCAGATCTTCCATTGGGGGTTGTTTTTACTGTGTTTGTTTAGCAATTAATTCAATTTCATCAATCAGCATGCTCTTATCTAACTCTATCCTTGCTTGAAGTCTGTATATCATTATCAGGCATAATGCCTTAACACTTTCTTGGGTCCATGGTTAGTTTTTTTTAAATAAGTTTTTTATTGTGAAAATACTGTACAGAGGGTTTACAATCACATGAGCAATGTAATGAGTACATTTCTTATCAAGCATTGTTGCCTCCTCCTTTGTTTTTCCCCTACCATGCCTTCCCTCCCAACTCCACAACTATGTTCCCCCCTCCATTCTCCCCCCTCCTAAATTGTAAATTTCATTTTTTGACATAGCGTCTTGTACATCTCATTGTTGCAATGGGTCAACCTGTATCCCTATTTAAACAATTTGTTTTTTCCCTTTGCTCCCCAAATTATACTAACATCAAATAAAGTGAAATCAGGGGTTATATCATGGGGGAGGGGCATACAAAGCAACAGAAAATCACATGGTACCTTATAAATACGTTAGAAACAATAGTTTATAAGGTTAAAGAAAACCCATGACTATCTTACAAGGTAGAGAATATTATTAATTAATTTACTCTCTTAAAGGTTACTGTGCCTCATTGTTTCTACATATAAATGAGGGATAAAATGACTATATATTTAAGAACTAAGGCATATGTACTAATTGCTGAGTATGGTGACTGGTGCATCATGGATACCTAAATATAAATTCCAAACCCCCCACCCCCCGCCCTTATTCACCTTATTTAGACGTAAAGACAACAGCTTTATAACTTAAAAGCAGTAGCCCTTTAATATAGGTCTTTATAAGAAGCCACCAAGAATAGTAATCAGAAAGAAATTAAACCTAGACAAATTTAGACATATTCATCATTGAAGGGCAGAAGAAACAGATAACCCTATAGTGCCAACTACCAACAAAAGAAGAGTGACCAAGGACTTTAATCATAAAGCACTAGACATAGGAGTTAGTATAGTTTCACCTAAAATAAGGCTGCTATGTGTGGTATGAAGGTAAATTCAGGAGGTAAAAACTGGAAACTTCCTTACCTTTTCATCTTCAATCACAAGCTAATAAATATTCTTATTTTTGCTAATCACCATTCCCTGACCTTGAGTTATTATGTAGTCCAAAAATATTGACTTACAAATGTGCCACCATTGCAAATGGAGACTGGCCAAGACCCTTAATAAAGATTCCTATGTTTTGATATGCATCATATCTCTATGTCAGTAATGAATATTAATTGTTTTATACATATATTTGACAAATACATATTGGAGAGGTGCTGTATGTTAGGTTCTAGAGGTCTAGAGATTCCAAATAGTTCAAAGTCATTTCCCTTAAATACTTCAGACTCTGGTAGGGAAGGCAGAATAATGCAACAAAAATGGCAATAATATACCAAGTAATAGCATCATCATTATTCTTTATGCGTATGTAATTAAGAACAATTATTTGTCACAGGTGTTTGTGACTACTTAGCCTCACAACTAGTGTCTCTATTATGAGACAATGAGACAATGTAAAGCTAAGTTGGAATAGCCAAGGCCACATTGTTCATTTAGCTTTCTTTCTTTTTTTGTTTTGGTCGGCCGTGGGGCTTGAACTCTGGGCTTGGGCATTGTCCCTCAGCTCTTCAGCTCAGGGCGAGCGCTTTACCACTTGAGCTACAGCACCACTTCTGATTTTCTGGTGGTTTATTGGAGATAGGAGTCTCACTGTCTCTCCTGCCTGGGCTGGCTTTGAACCTCGATCCTCAGATCTCAGCCTCCTGAGTAGCTAGGATTACAGGTGTGAGCCACCAGCGCCTGGCTTGTTCATTTTTCTATGTGGTTTGATTGTCACAGTTATAAATTTTTTTCTGAAGGAATAGATATCAGTGATTTGGGATGAAAAATTGATAAGCACAGATGAGAATCATTATCACTGTCCAGGAAAAGGAGTAGAATATTGATAAGAATATGGGACAGCATAGATATACCTGAACTTTTAAGAGGTGAGGATCTTCAGCAAATAAAACTGAGACAGACTGACAAAAGAAGAACAAAGTGAACATTTAATAACATCAAAATACACTGAGACATGCATGACCCATTATACAGGTCGCTAGGCATTCATGGAGAGAGAGACCAAAGGAGGATATTCTTAGGGGAAGATCACAAAGGTTCAATAGCTACATGCATCTGATCATATAAAATGACATTTATCAAAATGAACTCCAGGAAGTGGAACTAAGAGGTTTCTCTTTTTCTTTTTGCTGTTTTTGCTTTCTTTTCCTTTTTCCTTGTTTGTTTATCTGTCTTTGGGAGGGTAAAGAGAGAGCACTGATGCTGTAATAAAGGGTGAACAAATGCAGCAGTGGTACTCACTAGACACTACGTTGAAAATGAACTATACAACTTGTGGGTGGGGCTGGGAGGGAAAAACCGGAAGACAGCACACATCGTTCAAGAAGAAATACACTCTTTACTTGACTTAAGTCACCGTAACCCTTCTGGACATCACCTTTACAACAATAATTAAAAAATATAAAAAAGATACCTGCATAATAAAAAATACCTTAAAAAACCACAGTAAAGCTAAACAAAAGCACTAGGAAAGTCTTTTGCATAGGGTAATTAACAGGTGAGTAGTAGGGGCATCGTAGCAGATTAAGTAGTGAAAATACGTGGGGGAAACAGACTCCACTAGTTGAAGAGTTTTGTTCGGGGAAAAGAGGGAGAAAGAAAAAAGTCAGAAGAGGGTTTTCTTTTCTTTCTTTTTTAACTACGGAAGCGTTTTTTGTACTCTGTGTGGGAGGCGAGAGCAGGGGGTGGGGAGTGGAGAATTTGAAGGGAGTCATGAAGGTGGAGGTGGTAGAGACAGTGATGTTTGCAGGACAGTGGTTTCTACCCAGGAGTGGAAAAGTGCTCATGTGGATCCAGAATTGGGGAACAAAACATCCTGCCAGGCCTCCCCGGTCTGTGTCTGTCCTGATAGAAGGGGCACAGTGGCCCACTTTGGAGAAGAGTCTACGGGCATGGGATCCTGGGAAGGTAAGGAAATAGCTCGAGTGTCTTTGAGCATCTAAGCTTCTGAGGGAGCTGGGAACCCAGAGCGGGAATTGGGAGGGGAAAGACAGGACAGTGGCTGTGCAATGTCGCCTCCGAGACCCCATGAACAACCCGTGTGCTGAAGGAAGCTTTCGAACCTCACCTTTCTTTTTCTCGGTACTTTATTATTGTCAAGGTGATGTACAGAGGGGTGACAGTTACATAAGTAAGGTAATAAGTACATTTCTTGTCAGACTTGTTACCCCCTCCCTCATGTTTCTCCTACTTTCCTTGCCCCCCAACATTTCCCCCAGGTAGTACAGATCATTTCCTACATATTGTCATGTATCGCTGTTGCATTGGTTCCCCTTTGTCCTTTGTCTCACCATTATGTTGTTCCTTTTCCCTTCCCTAATTCAAGTAAATGTATATACAATACCAAGGTACCAAAATCAAATACAGTGATAACAGGGGATATGCCATAGGGGAAGAACATCAAAAAAGAATCACAGTACATTAAAAACAGCAACAACAAAGACTATTCTCTCTCTCTCTCTCTCTCTCTCTCACATTGGTCATGGGGCTTGACCTCTGGGCCTGGGTGCTGTCCCTCAGCTCTTCAGCTCAAGACTAATGCGCTACCACTTGAGTCACAGCCCCACTTTCGGTTTTCTAGTGGTTTATTGGAGTCCCGAATGTGGAGGTTGCAGAGACAGTGACTTTTGCAGGTTTATTGGAGATAAGAGTCTCACAGCCTTTCCTGCCCAGGCTAGCTTTGAACCCTGATCCTCAGATCTCAGCCTCCAACTAGGATTACAGACATGAGCCATGGGCTCCTGGCAACAAAGACAATTTTTATTAAACAAGTTTATGGAGAATGTTGAGTTGAGATGAGTCCGGTGATATTTTCTCTAAGATGAAGAAGGAGCCTTTAAGTCCAGTTTTGCTTTATCTTTTTTTTTTTCCTCTTTTTGGTTGGTTGTAGGGCCTGAACTCTGGGCCTGGGCGCTGTCCCTCAGCTCTTCAGCTCAAGGCTAGTGCTCTACCACTTGAGCCTCAGCACCACTTCTGGCTTTTTCTGCTTGTGGTGCTGAAGAATTGAACCCAGGGCCTCAGGCATGCAAGGCAAGCACTCTACCACTGAGCTGCCTTCCCAGCCCTGCTTTAATTCTTTTTTAATGACAAATTAACTCAAACCGCATCCCTGAGCAGGGGCTAAAAACTCAAAGTGGCATTTATTTAAGTTTGGACTCACAATACTTTGTAACTACTTAAAATTATTTTATTTATTTTTATTATTATCTTTAAGTAGTTGTACAAAGAAGTTCCCATTCTACAAAACAGTATATGAATACAAGGTGTCTAACAACATTGTCACGTATGGCTTCTAACCCACCCAAATTTTTTTTTTCTATGGAAAATACCTTTAGTTGGAGCTACAAAGGAGAACCCACATGTGAGAGTAGTATCTAGGATATTGTGTTGACTTGATCTCAGCTCTAGCATGTGCTCTGAGTTCATGAACCGTTTTATATATGCATGCTATTGAATATATTATCAATTCATTTAATTTTCATTTTGATTCTCTCTCTCCTCGACCAACATGTCCGTCCCACAAAGAGATTGTGATACTTGGGTAACCCCATAACCCCATGGAATAAGAAACTATGGGAAATTAAAGTATCTAATCTCTGTTTACAAGATGAGTAGTATCCTAGGTTCTACCAGCCTGTTGTCTTAGTACCCATAACATTTTCAAGGGGAAATACTGATTTACATTCTGATTGAATCAAATGTCAGTTTTCCCTTTCACTTCATTGCTTGAACTGATATCTCATAGCAATGAAATGATTGGCCCACCCACAAGCAATGATTATGTTTATTAAACAAGAATTGGCTATGCATAGACTCAAACTATCTCATGTAGAGTCTGTGATAACTTCTCTGAAAAAAAAGATTTTTTTTTTTTGTTAAATAGCAGTTTCTCTAACTTCTTCCAAAACAGAGAGACCCCTTTAGGGAAAAAGTAATCACAAAAATAGAGTTTCCATCTCTCTAGGCTGGGTTATAAAAATGGAAAGGAAGTTCATGTGGCTTGTGTTGCATAACAAATAAGGCTTATGTAACGCAAATGTTCCCTGGCCCTACCAGTTTATGACTAGCACATATCATCACAAGTTACTCTAAATATCCACATTACCAAGGCATCATCCCTGTGTGCTTGAATGACAGAATTTAGCATCTTTCAACATGTCCCCTAGCTATTTCTAAGAGCTCCACAGATAGCTGTCACATGAATGCTCAGAAATAAGTCGGCTTCAGCCCCCAGACATGCTGCCACAATGCTAGTGGGGCTCTGGGATGCTGGTTGCTGGGATAGCTCTACTGGGCTGGGCATGGGGCTGTTCTGGTCACCTCTATTCTGGCGTTAAGAAAGGGGACCCACTTCTTATTTGAAGGCTAATACTAATATAAAAAACCCAGGAGAAATGGATTTGTAGAAACAGAAAGTCCAAGCTTAAGTCTCCAATTTGCTATTCAGAATAACAGAAATGTAAACATATACTACTGTACCTCGCTATGCAGAGAGGCTATCAGCCAGCGTCTTTCTGATAAAGGAAGCCTAACTAACCTATTGATACCTGGAGTTGCTCAGTACTCCACCAACTACAGATCAAACACAGCAGGATTCTCTGTTGGAGCCCTGCATAATTTTCAAACAATATGTGAAGGGCTTTGAACATCCAGGTGATGTTAGGTTGCACCAACCTCAAGCCTGTTGGCTGGCACAATGTGTCCAATAGTGCCAAAAAAAAAAAAGACGTAAACATGTCTTGCTTTATTTCCTTATCTCTATGCTCTATTTATATTGAGCAACTTTTTAAATGTACACATTGTTTGTCAAGAACATGTAACGAACAGGCAGGTTTATTAGAGGAGTAAAATCTTAGTTAAGATGCATATCTTTAAATGGTCAATAATTCTTAGGTCTGCTGCCCCTTACAGAGCATTATCTCTGGTTAAGAGTGAAATTACCTCAAGCAATTTCATTTTAGCAAAGAGTCTTTGCTTGGTGTTTAACTCAAAGAGACAAAAATATCCCCCCTCCTAAATAATATTTGTTACATGCAGTAAACAGGCCAGTTTTGAAAATTTGCTTCCATTTTCAGGCAAGACATTTTGGATACCTATTTTTGAAGTTCTATTGAATTTTTCTGGTGTTACAAACGTTTTGTAAGCGTGACAGTTTAAGATGCAAACAATGGAAGAGTCAAATATGTTCTTTCTCCTGAGATGCCATTACAATTAGGACACTGGAAATTTCTTTTTATAACATTTCTTTTACAAATTATCTTTATTTAGTACAAATGGTTTCAATTCAACATGCCATTTTATGAGTGCAATGTGTCTTTATCCATTTCACGCCTTTTATCATTCTCACCCATTTCTCTCAACCCGTCCAACTCCCCAATTTACATGGTTCCATTTTCACACATGTACATTGAATATTATGACTGCATTTTCTCTCTTTATCTGGAATTTTCTTAACATAAAATCACACACAGCTAAGATACCATTTAAAGCCAGCCTGGGCAGGAAACTCTCTTAGGTTCTTTTTTTTCAGAGCTGAGGACTGAACTTAGGTCCTTACACTTGCCAGTCAAGTACTCTCCCACTGAACTAGCTCCCCAACCCCGGTGTGAGATTCTTATCTCCAATTAAGCTCAAGTGGTAGAGCATTAGTCTTGAGCAAAAAAACTCAAGGACAGTGCCCAGGCCCTGAGTTCAAGCTCTACGACCAGCACACACATAAAATGCTATACACTCTATATATTTAATAATACAAATAATGTAAGCAAAATGCAGATGAACAAAAATGGATCAGAAAGTAAACAATGCCATTGACCTTCTATTTAAGCCAGAACAAAAATCACTATAAACCATGAAACCATCAAGAAAACAGCGGATAAACTTATAAGGAAGCAAAATGATAAAATAAGTTATGAGCTGTTTATTCAGTAGAAAAAAAGGTTTATTCTAGCTAGTCAATTAAGGGTCACAGTCATTTTATTTTCACGGACAATAGATTTTTTGGTGTTATACTTGGATATATTGTTTTCATAGTCTCATTTTTTTTTTTCAGTTTGAAGGCTTTCCTTTGGGTCCTCCTCCTCCTCCTTTTACCCTTCCCCTTCCCCTCCTCCTTTCCTTCCTCCTCCCCCTCCCCCTCCCTCTCCTCTTCCCCCTCCTCCTCCTCCTCCTCCTCCTCCTCTTCCTCTTCCTTCTTTTTGTAAAGAGGGGTTTTAGTTACAAGTGTAAGGTAATGAGTTCACTTCTTGTCAGAGCATTGTTACCTCCTCCTTTGTTTTTCTCCTAGTATCCTTGTCCACCCCCACCTCCCTTACTCCCCCCCCTTCAAGTTGTAAATTTCATTTCCAACATAGCATCTTGTGTGTCTCATTGTTGCCATGGGTCATCCTGTGTCCTTTTTTCAGCATTTTGTTATTCCATCATATTCTTTTTTAAACTTTTATTCCTTATAGAGTTTACATTCTGCACCTAATTTAAACATTATCAGACAATGGTTGTTATAATTCATGGAAGCTCAATATCATTGACAAATGGGAGTGTATCAACATTTGGCATATAGGAAAATATGAAATTGCAGGGTGTCACATGAAGGAGTCATTAGTTGTCTAAGTTGAAGATAAAGGGTTAAGTGTAAAATATTTCTAAAACAAAAACAGGTAAAATAAATATTACGCATTTAAAAGTTTAGTTGTGGTACTTTCAAGATACCCCACCTTGAAAGATGACAGTGGAGCCATTATGCTACTTCTTCCAGTGACCAGAGGAAGTTTAGTATTGTAGAGACAGCTGCAGGCCTTAAATAATTACCCTGAGACACTGAACAACAAAATGTTCCAGTTGTCCAGTGCTTCTCTTTATACTTGAGAAAGTAAACTATGCCATTAACATACTATTTAATCCAGAACAAAATTCACCAGAAAACATGAAATCATCAATAAAATGACAGCTAGTCTTTTTCAAATAAAAATGATATTTTATTTTACTTTTTACAATGACTCACCAAGGAATAAACATTGTCTTTGACACATCAGACCCATTAAATAACACAAATAATTATTTTTACTGATTTGACTGAGCATAACATTTTGCAACACTAGAAAGAATTTTTTTTTTTGCTTCATGCTAATAAGACTTGGTGAGACCTCGGGGAGCTCCAAAAAGCACTTATTGGCAGTTACTATAATATGGTCTCACGAAATAAGTGAGAAGTAGAGAAATATATACCAGTAGCCAAACCAATATACAGCATAGTATGCTAATATCAGAAGAACAAAGAAAGGAGTATAGCATTTAACGAGGGGAGAATATCTATTTAGTATTTGTAGACATTTCGTAGATGGATACCGAAATGCATCTTGAACATAATGAGTAGAAGATAGAGAGATGGAATGAGGATCATTACTACACAGTATCTCAGTGAGTAGGCATCTGGGGCATGGATCATAGAAGTCATGAAACTAGAGAGGGTATCAAATACTAGACCGTGGCTTGGCCAGATTTTGTTTTAGATAGATGCTCTGAAATCAATTAGAAAACAATTTTAACCATGATAAATACTACGTGAAACCAGTTAGAAGGTTACAGAAATGTACCACATGTGTTGGCTTTGTTGGTTGCTGAGTAAAGAGATTAAGAGTCCAGGAGATCCTAAGTATAGCAACTGGATGTCAAGTCTCTGTCAAGACTGGCGAGAGGAAATATTCGAGATTTTTCTTGTGTTCTTTGGGAAGAATGGATTATAAGAGGTTTCTGGAAATGTCCTGCAAGCGGTTTGCTATGCAAATTTGGAAGAGAGGTGGTTTTCTATGCAGATTTTGTGGATGCCCGCAAAGTAGATTAATGCTACAATGTTAAGGCTGGGTCTATTTAGAGATATTTGGAGTACAAAAAAAGTCAAATCAGAGAGCTCTCTTACATTAAAGGAGTAAGAAGAGAAAGAGCTCAAACTAAGAATTAAGAATAATTAATCAGAAAGTAGGATTGAAAATTGAGGAAACAAAAATATAATGAACTGAAGGAATATTTTTAAAAATAAGTGTAGAATTTGTTGAAATGCCATAAAGGAATCAGTCATGATGTGATTGAAGGGATATAGACAGATTTAATAAAAATCTTTTGCCTTCGTGGGGAAAGCAGCTTCAATAGAGATACAGAAGCAAAAGTGAAATTGCTACAGGGGGAAGACTGAATATGATCTTGAAAATAACAGGAGAGAGGTAGAGCTATACCTGTAAGAATACAAGCTCTCACATACCAGAGTCTCAAAGCAAAAAGCTTTATTACTGTAGAAACAGCAGTAAATAGTGTTCACTAGAGTTTTAGTGTTGGAGATTAGCACAATACTGGAGAGTTTGGAAAATTGCTTTCCTCTGGTGCATAAAGTAAGTAGAATATTTCACTTCATAATTAGTAAAGGAAAAGTAAGTAGTATTGGAAATGTTTTTACAGAATGTTCTTTGAGAGGTGGTAGGATGAAGAAGTGGAGATACAGGATTATAAATTCATACTTCATCTGTCCAGACTATGGCTCTGCTTCTTGCTATTGTTTGTTCGCAAGGCACAAAGGCTCATTTTCTTTCTGTTTTCTTTTTCCTCCACTCACAGGCAAAAATTAGATAGCAATCCTGTATATCAAGAAGGTGTGTAACCTGTTCTATTTTATACCATAAACATATTACCTTTTTTGTATCCTGAATTAAAATGATCAAATTTTAATAAGGGTATAAAGTAGTTAATTTTAATTGATTTGAGATGATTTTCATCTCACTAACTGGAATGAAAATGTCATCTCAGCCATGGAGATTTTTGTTATGTAAAAAGAAAAGGAAAAAAAAAACCATGCAGAAGCTTCCATTTTTATTCTGTATAAATGGAATCCCACTCATAATAGTTCCTGTGGCTGGGATATAGTTCTAAGTATGCCACCTTCAAAGATGCACAGAGTTGAGGGTTGGTTTTCAGAATGGCAGCATTGGGAAGTGATGGTTTCTTGAAAAGGCTGAGCCTAGGGGATGGCCGTAAGTCAATTGTGAGCAAGGCTATGGAAAGAATGGTGAGACCAGTCTTCTCTTTGCCTTCTGGTTCTGTGATGCAACCTTTTTCTCCAGGTTGAACTTCTTATATTTGATATGTGACATTTGCCAGAGTTTACAGTATATCCTGAGCTAAACAAACCTCACTCTTTTTTTTTTTTTTTGTCGGTCGTAGGGCTTGAACTCTGCGCCTGAGCGCTGTCCCTCAGCAATTCAGCTCAAGGCTAGCACTCTACCACTTGAGCCACAGAACCACTTCCAGTTTTCTGTGGTTTATTGGAGATAAGAGTCTCATGGACGTTCCTGCCAGGGCTGGCTTTGAACTGTGATCCTCAGATATCAGCCTCCTGAGTAGTTAGGATTACAGGCCATGAGCCACTGGGAGCCAGCCAAACCTCCCTTAAAAAAATTAAAATTAACATTCCTTTATAATTTTGTTAGAGTAGCAAAAGGGCTAATGAAATGTTTTCTGAGTAGATGAAGTTACATTAACATTGGAAACAGTACTTGATACTTTGATGCTTGATATTTTGAGAGTAACCGTGAATGTTGTGATTTCTGAATCCTTTGAAAATGGGTGGGGAGATTTAAAATGAGTTGAAACAAGTGACATAGAATATGTATACCTGCAGTGAAAAGAATTCTTTTGATTTCTTTTTGGAATGTTTTTTTGAGTTTCACAATACATGCCCTAATAAGGCAAATGATAAGATAATCCATTTGCTATTATTGAAAAACAGTTGGGATTTGAACTAGTGGGAAATATACAAAAGCATCAAGATTAAGAAGTACAAATTAAATGAACAAAATATGGCATGGTAGATGTATAATGCTATAATGTATAATGTACAATTACCTAATTAGTAAGTGTTGTGAAGATAAAGTAAAATCTTTATTTTTCCAATATCATTAAAATTATAAACTGATCCAGTCTTCTGAATTTTTTATGACAAATATATGTCAAATGTCTTTAAACTGTCATACTCTTTGGCACAATGATTTGGGACTATTCTATGAAAATATTGAATATGAACAAAATCAAGATATGCTAAAATGTGTTTGTATTGTTATTTGTAAAAAAACATTGGAGGTAAATGAAATGCACTCAAGAAATTATATTACAATAATATTATAGGTTATTAAATATATTCACCAAGAACTTTTCATAAATAGAAAGGTATTTATGATTAATGTGAGAGGGACAAGATTTATGAACACAGCACAGTTTCCTATCTTTGACCTGTTATTTCTTCTTGGAACAGATATGAGTTTGCAAGTCTATTTTTTGGATATGTTTTCCTCTTTCTTTATATGCTTATGTGTATCTGGCTCAAAACTCATATCATTATATCATTGGGTGAAGAAGAATTTAGGAGAAGAAAGAATTTAGGAGAACTAATTTGCTACCAACAACAACAACAACAACAACAACAAACCACATGACACGTTTGGAGGCTGAGAAAGCAAGAGAAAAGCTTTGATGCTAGAGATGGCCAAAGAGTTTTAGGAGTAATATGAAAAAGATTCACAGCTTCAGAATCAGAGATCAGAGGTCAGATTTTTCTGAGACTAAGGCTTCCAGAGTACCAGTGAAAGGGAAAATCTGTGATTTTCCTCAGCCCTTATAAGTTTAACTGGGTTGGGTTTCTGCAAAAAGAAAAATAAATAAAATAAAAAATGAAAAACAAGCCAACTCATTAATACGTGCAGTGTATATGGGGGAGAAGCAATTCAAGGCAGTGTCTTAGGAATCTACTTTAAATATATTTCAGGGAAGGAAAGTAAATTTTAGATAGTTAGGTGACAAAACAAAAGAAAAGTGGCCCCGGGCTTCAGAGGTGAGAAATCTGTGGGAAGGGAAATGAGTGGGAAGAAAGACTCCATGGATTCTTCTGGTGCGATCTCTGAGCTGAAGACGAAGCACTGAAAAGGAAAATTTCCATCTAGTCTTCGAGGAAAGGAAGAGGGGAGGGTGAACAGATGCTTTGTCTTTGTGAACCTTTGCTGTGAGTTTAGGCAACAGAGAAAAGGTAAGGAGTTCCCCTCATTTTGATGGTCATTAACAACAATTTCAGGGAGAAATAATTTCATTTTCCTTTATCACCTTGCATGACATTTTTGGGGGGGAGGTTGTGGGCTTGAACTCTGGACCTGGGCGCTGTCCCTGTGCTCTTCAGCTCAAGGCCAGCACTTTACTACTTGAGCCACAGTGCCATCTCTGGTTTTCTAGTGGTTTATTGGGGATAAGAGTCTCACTGTTGTTCCTGCCCAGGCTGGCTTTGAACCGTGATCCTCATATCTCAGCCTCCTGAGCAGCTAAGATTATAGGTGTGAGCCATTGGCACTCTGCTTAAATTTTTTTTTAAGGTACAAAAAAATCAGATTTTCTTATAGTTACAATTTGCCATGACTATAATTGGCTTCAGAAACAGGAATGCTCTCTGATGTTAAACTGGCAAAATTTTAAATGAGAAAGTGGAAGAGGAAAAGGAAGAAGGAGAAAAGAAAAAAAATTGAAAGAAAGGGAAAAAGCAGAAAAGGAAAAAAATGAGAGAATTTACATATAGAATAATTATTAGGGGCTGAGAAGGCAGCTCAGTGGTAGAGTGCTTGCCTTGTATGCATGAGGGTTCAATTCTTCAGCTCCACATAAGTAGAAAAAAGCCGGAAGTGGTGCTGTGGTAAAGTGCTAGCCTTGAGCTGAAGAACTGAGGGACATTGCCCAGGCCCAGAGTTCAGGCCCATGACTGACCAAAAAAAAAATACATTTAGAATATAGAATCATATATAGAATAATTAATGAAACATTGATTGGAAAACTCTACCAAATTTAAAAGATGTATAGTTCTAGTGATGTGTGTTTGGCTAATGGCACATACAATTTTTTCTTCATTTTTATATTAGAATTAAAACATATACATAGAGAGCAATTTATATTTAATGTGGGAAAACCTTAGAATAATATCATATATGATACATTGTCTCTGTTTCCTATGTTATTTTCAAAACAGAATTTATTGTTTTAATTGTTTTAAACAAGGCAATAAATACATGGACACTAAAAAAGCCAGATCATCAAAATCAATTTCATAGTACCATTTGTAGGAAACACAAGCTTTATATACCTTTAATTTTGTTTTTATAGAACACAGCAGTCATGTGTAGTGTTTTGTTTAGTCTGATTTACAGATTTCATGCTACTGATACTCTTTCAACTTCTCACTGTGTAAGATAGTATGGTACATTTGTGCCAATTTTAACACAAATCAGTTACTGTTCCAACAAATCTGCTATCTAATACAATAATATTATGGGCTACTCAGGAAGTCCAATTTCTTCCTTTTCTGACCACAACATTTAGCTAATTTCCTCTATCTGAAGTAACAATGTACCATAAACTTGTTCATTGAACAACTGTAAAATATCCAGTATTTGTTTAATACATACTACTTGTTAAGTTTTGTCTGAAAGTATTCATACATGTCATAGTGATTCTGTACAAAATAGGATGGTGAGATAAGCTTCTTGCTGGTGTATGTTTCCACAGAGAGAAGTCAATCTGGTATCTCTGAGAATGAAGTCCTCCTTTTTAGTTTCACATGTTAGAGTACTTTTCTCATGAATCAAACCACAACCGTGAAAAGGAATGCCATTCACAGTAATGGTTTTCACTGTATTTGATGTTGGTATAATTTGGGGAGGGGAAGGGAAAAAACAAAATGTTTAAATAGGGATACAGGCTGACCCATTGTAACAATGAGATGTACAAGACACTATGTTGAAAAACAAACTTTACAATTTAGGTGGGGAGGGGGGTGGGGGGTGGGGAGGTGATGGGGGAGGTGAGAGGGGAGTGTAGTGGAGGTGGGAGGGAAAGATGGTAGGGGAAAAACAAAGAGGTAGCAACAATGTTTGATAAGAAATGCACTCATTACCTTGCTCATGTAACTGTAACCCCTCTGTACAGTAGTTTCACAATAAAAAAGTATTAAAAATAAATGAATCAAATGGCTACCGAATGCTAGATCTCTTTTCAGACTTTATCTATGCATAGTTTCTGTATGTGATTTCAAAATTGGTATCTCTGATTCAATCCATTGTACTTCTATCACTTTACTCAGACTTTAATTTTTCCTCAAAAAGCTCACAAAAATGGGAGTGTGGTACATTTTCTTCTAGGCTTACCAGATACGTACAATTTTATCTAGACCATCTATGGGACATAACATAGACTCAAGCTGGAAACTTTTTTTAAAGTTTTTTTATTGTGAAAATGCTGTACTGAGGAGGGGTTACAGTTACATGAGCAAGGTAATGAGTACATTTCTTATCAAGCATTGTTAGCTCCTCCTTTATTTTTCTCCTACCATCCCTTCTCTCCCACCTCCACTACATTCCGCCTCCCCTCACCTAAATTGTAAAGTTTGTTTTTTGACACAGCGTCTTGCACATCTCATTGTTGCAATAGGTCAACCTCTATCCCTGTTTAAACAATTTGTCTTTTCCCTTCCCCTCCCAAATTATAAAATATAGTGAAAACAAGGGTTAAATCGTGGGGGAAGGACATACAAAGCAACAAAAAAAATCACGTGGTACCTTATAAATATGTTAGAAGCAATAGCAAGAAAGAAAAAAAACCACTTGTGTCTTTATCTTGGGGTTTACTTCGCTTAAAATCATCTTACCGGACTTTTTCTGCTTGTCTCAGACATATACTAGTTATTGCAATTAAGGGAAACCATGGGACCTATGTTTCTTTGGGCCTGGCTTACTGCACTTAATATAATTTTTTCCAAGTCTTTCCATTTCCTAACAAATGGGGCGATGCCATTCTTTCTGATGGAGGCATAGAATTCCATTGTGTATCCTCTTATAAGCTTCAAGTGCCTTTGAATCTAAAACCTAACTTTTGTATTCCAGGAAAGTTTGGGAATAATCTATGTATTTCTATCAAGTTCGACCATTATTCAGTAAAGTATATCTATATATCTATATATGTATATATCTATATCTATGTTTACTTAAAATAAGCCCACATTTTTAATTTTAAGTAAACATAGATATAGATATATGCATACACATTTTTATTTTCAGTAAACATAGATAAGAAAATTGTTAGGCTACACATATTAAGGGTCTCTTATTCCTTTATGTCTTCAAAAGTTGGTCTACTTTTTGCCATGTTGACAAATATAGCAAAAACTGGAAGCAACCTTTTCTTCAGTGTCACATCATTTAACTCAGGAAATGGCATTTCTTTTTTTAACAATCATTATTTTTTTATTATGAAGATGCTGTACAGCGAGGTTACAGTTAATGAGCACATCACTTGTCTATCATTGTTACCCCTCCCCTTCCTTGTTATCCCACTATTCCCTCCCCCACCGCCCACACTCCTCTTCTCCCCATTCCATCCCCCCACCCAAACCCTAAGTTGTAAAGTTCAAGGAAATGGTCTTTCTTGATGTATCCTAAGAAAAATAAAATTTGTTAATTCTAGTGGAAGGAAAAGGAGACTGAAGAACTTTTCATGAATACTTGCTGTGTACCAAAAAAATGCATTAAGTATTTAACTTTCTAAACTCATCTAATTCCCCTAATAGCTTGAATGTGTCATTAAAATTCAAGCCACACTATATTTATATGTAAGTAAGTAAACAATTACTAACATAAGTGAAAGAAAATCATCAATAAAATTCCCCAATCATAGAATGAAAACCATAGATTACAAGGCAAAGTAGAGATCAGGAATGATTACATAGTACGTACAATCTAGGATCTAGAATAAAATGAGAAAAGTGCTGATAATTACATAGTATGTGTGATCTAGGACAAAATAAGTAGAGAAGTGTTGATAAATTATTGACCATTTGAAATCAGTGACAGCAGAGCTTTAATCCAGTCCAATCACGTATTTCTCATAGTTCTGAGGTTAGTCAGTCTGAGATCAGAACCAACATGGTTATTCTCACAAAAATTTCTCTTCCTGGTTTATAGCTGGCTGTCTTGTTGTATTGTCATGAGGATTCCACCCTCAATACCTAATTCCTTCCTAAATAAAACCCCATTCTCTAAATAGCAGTGCATTTCGCATTAGGGTTTCAACGTATGGAAATTTTTTTTTGGGGGGGTATTGCATTGTGTCCATAGCTCCTATATAAATGGGCATTTTTCCAACCCTAGTTGAGGAGTGAGGTAATAATATGGCCTGAACCATTCCCCCTTGACTTTGCTTAGAGGCTATCAGTGTTGAAACTGAGAGCTGTTAGCATGGATCACAATGGGAAGGAAAGGAGATGGATGGGGCCGTGACTGAAAAGATGATGTGTGTTGCTTAACTTAAACACTGTGTTATAATTTACAAACTGTAAACATTCTAAGTACTGTAAAGTGTGGATTTCCACGGTCTTTGGAAAAATCAATTACATTGGATGTGTGCGTCTCCTCATATACATGGCGAAGGCAGGTTGATACCCCATCCTGCACTAAACCAAAGTATTAATGCTCCCCAGCGGGTGACAGCCTCAGCGCCCCTCCCCCACTCCCTCCTTTTTATAAGGAGCCTGTTTTCTCCCTATGTTACTTGCTTGGCTCTTGTGCCAATTAGAGTTTTTATGATTTTTGCCTTAATGACGAAATCTTTAGTAGTCCCTTACCTGAGATTGTCTCTCTTCCTCAGAAATAAGAAGTGCAGGGTCACACATAGAAATGGGGCTGGGAAATGAAATGATTCTCTTGATAGGATGGTTATGAGTAATTAAATATATAGCAAGACGGAAGTAATCTTGTGATGTTTAGTAATTACGCTAGTATAAAATCAGATCTGTTACTGCTACCCCCTTTTAGCATTGAAATTGAGTCTATGCATGGTACCTGGGGAGATTTCAAACAACTCAAATGATTTTCCCTTTTGTGGGGATTACATAGCTGAACAACTATTCTCTGGACAATAACAGTAACAGGAAATATACACCTTAATACTTTCAAAATTCTTGAGCATGCCCCTGGCTTTTCTTTGTCTCTCTCTCCCTCTATCTAGTCCCTGTTGACCACAAAATTGTGGTGATACCTATTTGAATGTTTGAGCGTATTCTTGTTTATACTGATGTGCAAGTCCCCAAGGTCTGTCTGTACCATTGTCCTGCATACAGTACATATTTAGCCAAGGCATAGCCCGACGCCCTTCTGTAATCAACCCTCTAGAGAAATTTAATTTTTAATTAAGTGCGGCACAGTGTTTACTTTTGCTCCAGAGCTGATTAATCAGAACTTTGTTATTTGTGTTACAAAAATGAGGATAAATTAACTATTCTTTTAATTAGACAAGGGGGAATTTATTTCACTGTCTTCTATCTAGCCAAAGCAAAAGTCATTGCTCTGAAACCAAGAGAGAGGGTGCTTAAAGTATTCATGGCAAGGGGTTATAATGCTTGGGCCTTTCCCTAATTAACATGTTTACTGGTGAGTTTGGCCCTTAGGTTCACTGAACTCCTTATTTTTATTATGGTTGTTTATCATTTTATTGCTTATTTCAACTCATGAATTAAAACACATTTATAAAAAGGCAAGTACATATTTGTGGGGGTAATGTGATAGATTTTGTCTGTTCTCATTTATGCCTTATTTTTTCCATTTTTATCTGCAAGTCATAGTTGTGTAAGGGGGGTTTCATTGTGATACTTCCATACCTACATGTAATACACTTTGTTAAGTTTTACACCCGATATCATCCTTTTTCATCTTCCATCCATTTACTTAAACAGTTTCAGCAAGTTTTATTGTTCTTTGCTCTTACATGTAAATAAAGAACCGTGGCGATGTTCACCTTACTTTATCATCTTCATTCACCTGTCTCCATTAGTGTCCACTGCCCACAGAACCTGTTTTACAATCTAGGCATTCATGATATTTTAGTATATATGAATTTGACAAAGGGATTTTATGGTGGTATTTCACCCACGTATATATTGTACTTTGATTCTGACACAAGTATACATCATGTGGTGATCAAATCAGTCATTGTTGTCTACCATTATCTTTCGTGGGGCTTGAACTCTGGGCCTAGGCGCTGTCCCTGCGCTCTTCAGCTCAAAGCGAGCGCTCTACCGCTTGAGCCAATGGAGATAAGAGTCTGATGGAGTTTCCTGCCTGGGCAGAGTTTCCTGCCCTGGCTAGCTTTGAACCGTGATCCTCATATCTCAGGCTCCGGAGTAGCTAGGATTACAGGCTTGAGCCACTGGCTCCCGGCTCCATTATTGTTTCTTTGTGGTGACAACAATCAAAATTTTCTCTTCTACTTATTAGGAAATATACAATACCTTATCATTAACTATAAGTCACCATACTTTACAATAAATCACCTTACTCCCTCCCATCTAACTGTAGCTTTGTACCTCTTGATCAACCTCTCTATTCCTTCTCCCTCTCTTTGCTTCAGCCTCTGGTAATAATTACAGTGGAGTTATATGATAGCTGGTAACTATTACTATTACTATGGAGTTATATGAGAGAAAAAGTTTAAGTATTTGACATATAAATGAGCCCATGCCAATATCCCATCTGTGCTTGGTTGGTTTCACTATACAGATCTTTCTTTCTGGTTCCTCCTTGTTTATGAAAATGGGATAACATCATTTATGTATTTATTTATTTTTACAGGGCCAGCATACTCGAAGTGGCAGTTTGTTTATTTTCCTCATCAGTAAATGGAGGTTATGCATTTTCAAAAGAATGCACAGAAGTTAGCCTTTTTGCTCTTCATGGAGCAAAATGGCACCAGTTGTCCCATTGCTGATAATAACTTGGATTAGTAGGTTAAGGTTGCAACTGTCAGGTTTTTTCTTTGTACTTTTTGTTATTAGGATTCTCTTTATAATACATAATTATTTGAGGTAATATACTTGAAGACCATGCCAACACTTTATCTCATAATTTTGCTCACTGATTTCAGCATCTACTGTGTTTTGTCTTTATAATGACTAATGTGGTATCTGACATGTTCTTTACATTCGTTGATTAGAATTCATGCTAAGAAATAATTTTTTCTTTTCCTCCCCCGACTGCTCATTTATTTATTCATTATTTATTTATTCAATATAGTATAAACTAATGCATATTTGCTTCATTTTCTGGGTTTTAATGTATTACTATATTTTATTTTTGTTTCTCCAAATCTTATTAACTCATTCACTAAAAGCCTCTTTCAGTTGATTCTTAGATCCTTGGATATTTCTTCATATTTCTCTTTTTATTTTTTTGCAACATGGAGATTTGAACTCAGGGCTCTTTCTTGCATTGCTTGTGAATACTCTGTTACTTGAGTCACAATTCCAGCCAAGCTTTTAACTAGCTATTTGGACATAGAAACCTGTAGACTTTCTGTTTGTACTGGTTTTGAAGTGGAATCCCCTGGATTTCAGCTTCCTGAATAGCTAGGGTTACATGTGTGAGCTATTGGCTTCTGTCTTGCATTTATTTTTGTTTATTTGATTTGTATTCTTTTAACTCTGGGGCCACAAGATTGTCTACATTTATACTTTCATTTCTCTTATTCCTGTGTGGAGAACGAATGTAGTTCACAAATACCTGACATTCTGAACATAGGGTTTATGCACACCAAGGAATGATGTTGCTCTACCATTGCTCTAGCTAGTGCAGCATTTACAAATATGTGATCTAGCAATGGCAGAAGGCCCATGCAAACTGCCAAGTTCCTCTGTGGAACTTGGCATGCAGTTAAGCACTGTGTGGATTAGTAGGAAAATGCTGAAACAAACAGTAGTCAGGGCAGGAGGAAAACAAGGCCATAGCACTGCAGGATATAGCAGATACATACACATGATTTTCAGCAAACCTGTCTGCCCAAGGGAGCTGAATTAAACTAAATACCTATCATCTAAAATATAAAGGTGATATTTGTGATTATTATTATTTTTCAAATAAAATGATTGTCTGACCTGTTTTAAGACACAATTCTTCTGTAGAGACTATAATGAAAGGGCCAGGAGGGACTTGGATATGGCAGGTAGTCCTGGCTTTTCTTAGATGTCATAAGCTTACATGCTCCTCTTACTAAACTACTATGTGGATTAAAGAGACTAAACATAATCCTGAATATGCAGTCTCAGTTTCCTATGTAAAAGAGTTGATCCTTTAGTATTGCAAAGCAATTTGTAAGAGTCTGTTTAGTCAATGACATCGAATCTTACTCTAAGACACAGCTATAATGCTCTGTGTATTCAGCGTGTGCGTTCAGGGTGTATTTATTTTTCAGAAATATTCAACTACACTGTCTTTCTCTCACAAAGGACAGAAAAAACAATTAAGGCCACTAAAAATCTATTTTAGAAGAGTACTGGAGAGAATGAAATTTACCATTGAAAATAATATTTAAAAGATTAAAGAATTACACGTCATGATTTTATTATAAGGTGATCACATAAATAATTTTTTGTCTTAGAAAATATTTCTTTGAATTTTTTCTATTAATTATATCCATGATTACATTATATTCAAGTCACTAATACCCATGTACAGATGTGAAAATCTGGTCTACTTTTATCTACCAATTGATTTCAGTGACTACCTTATGAATGACAAGAGAAATAAAAATTCCTAAAAAAATCATTGCTAATAAAAGACAATAAGGAATAAGAATTGTAGAAATCATATATAAAACTGGCTTGAAACTCTCTCATAGACAAATTTGTTTTAGATAGTTCTTAAGTTCTTATCACAGTTTGATGAAGTCTACAAATTACATTGTGAGGGGTCTATAAGCCATTAACTATGTGAAGTGACATTAATCATAATTGCTTGTTGAATTATGAAAGGTAATACTTTATGTGCTAAATGAGCAATATGTAGACAGATTGAAATCTAAAAATCTCAAGTAGTTGTCTTCCTGTTTTTTTTGAATTTTTACTTTTTCTTTTGTCTTACATATTCAAAGCATAACCCATGTGTTGTAGAAATAATAGTAGTAATCCATTCTGAATGCTGGTCAAGACAGAAGTTAGGTCAAGTTCTCAGTGAGGCCTTTTGAATTATGGATGTAGTTCAGTTGCCTGGGCATCTAAATTGATTCAGCAATATAATTACTGAAAAATCATAAATGAAGAATATGTCTATCTAATTTTTTTCTAGTCCATTTCCATCATTTCAATCAGATGGAAACATTTGGAATGCTGGCATCTATAGACCCAACATCAAATAGATGCAGCACTATTCCATTGTATATTACGTGTTTTGTTCTATAACTCTTCTACTGATACTCAGGCGAACCGATTTTCTTAAATTGGAAAACAGAAGTATATTTATAGATGCATAATTATAAATCAAAATGACTGAAACTTTCCAATGGTAGTCCATTACAGGCATTAATACATATGCAATGCAGTATTTGCTAATTTTGTTAGCATGAGTCTGTCCTTTGCAGATCTATGAAACAGGATAAAGTTAGAGCCATTTCCCTGGGGACAGCTGAAGGAATTGTGTGAATAATGCCTTTCTCTATCACTCCAGGAAATCGAATGCAACAATAATATGTCAAGAAACCAGGATATTCAGATAATAAAACCATGCTGAAAAGTCAGTAAGAAAATAGGCCTGCCTAATAGAAAATAGTAGACCTGCCTAATTCGGAAATGAATTCAGCTATTTTGTTCTTATTACACTGTATTGTTGAAAAAATACTCAAGGGGTTTCTACTTCATGAAAACAGATTGTTCTAAGTGTTACTGTTACAGAGGGGCTTTGTAGTTTCATCACATTAAAAGCTCCCCCAAAACTCATTGCTATTTTACAAGTTATAGAAAGAACATATTTGTGAAGGCAGGGATATAAAAATCTTCTTATGATGTCATTGCTTACAGATGACATAGTATCTCTCCTCAAGTATTGCTTATGGTTGACTTCTAAACTCTTGATTGGCTTTTCAGAAATATTAAAAGCACACTCCCTAGTGATATAAAACAATAAATAAATACAGAAATTCTAAACAATATCATCTCCATAAGTAATTATTTGTTGATAAATTGTGATTCAGGAAATACACATATAGTTCTGATTTACCTAGAGAGAGAGAGACATAAAATATCTTGTAGTTCTATTTTTCAAAACATCATAAATAGTTGTACAGCATCATTATTATACATATCCTGTCAATTTTCAGAATATTAGCATCCAAATGAAAAATTTTCAGGTCTCATTAAAATATTGCAAATTGAAGACCAAAACCTTCATATGAAAATTCATACTTTTATGCTATCCATTCATTCCACATGAATATTTATTGGGTGCCTGAACTCTGCAATGCAAAGAAAATGAGTTTCCAAGTTCACAGTTGTGGTTTACAGAGACTAAATTATCTCACTACTGGAAACAGTGAGTGGAGAAGCTGGCTAGTCAGAGATGATATCGACAGGACAGCAATTGGTGGGGTCCTGCACTATGTAGCCCTGGGTTGCTTTCCAGTGTTACCTTGTGTTACTTTTGTACTTGTCCTCTGTGATCCAGATACAGCTAACACAGCCCACTTATGTCCCTATTTATACCCAAGTATAACTTTTCTCTGACTGCTCACATTTTTTGTACATTTTCCTCAAGGGCACCTGCTCTATTAGAGGTGCTCGGTGTCTATCGAAACTCATCATGAGTTAACATCTATGCTACGATTTGCATATGGTTTAACTGTGTTCTCTTAGCAATCTTAGGTGGGAGACTTGGTCCCAAAATGGTGATGTTGGGAGACCTATCTCCCAAAGTGGTTTCTAGTGGATATTTTAGAGTGGTTTCTGGTGGGACATTTAAGTGGGTTCTAGTGGGATATTTTTAGGTCACTTGAAAGCATGCCCTCACAGAAGGGATTGTGGTACCCAATCTGACTTCCTATTTTCTGTTGTGAGCTTTCCCTTGGATGGTTTTAGTCATGATATGATGCAGTCAAAAAGGCTCTTGCTGGAGCCGAGCTGATGCTAGTATCACTATTTTGGGACTGTGAGGGGAACAAAGCTCTTTTCTTTCTGAGATTACCTCTGATATTTCACTATAGTAACACACGGTAACACATTTTGTCTAGTATGCACATTATAACTCAGCACCACACAGTCCCAGAACATGTTCCAAAGCATTGAGTGAGTGGTGCTTCCCATTAGGTTGTCCTTGAAGTCAAGAGAAAGATCTGGCTTTCTGTCACAATAATGGAAGATGTGGAAGTTTTCTAGTATTTGCAAAATTAAGTTCTTTATATTAAAATGCCATTAGTAGGCTAGAATCACGGGAGGAAGAAGTCAATGGAAGCATAAGCAGCTATTTTTTCCAATTTATTTATTTTTATTGTAAAAGTGAAGTAGAGAAGGGCTACAGCTACATAAGTAAGATAATGAGGACATTTTTTTTTTCCAGGGGTGTCACCTCTTCTCTTGTTTTCTCATAGACAGCAGCTATTTCTTTATTAGGCAGCTTCTGTTGTGTGGTGTTTGGTTTCATCCTGGAAGCTGAGTCTTGGAGCTTGATTCTCCTCCATTTGTCCCGACAATGTTTCAAGCTGCCTGACAAACTTTTTAAAAATTTCTGCTTATCAGCTAGCGTCAGCTTCTATTGCTCCCAACTAAGACTTCTGCGAAAGACCCTCAAATGCAGCCCTATAAAATAGCCCTAGAACTCTTTTCTACCACAGAATGCTGGTTTGTTTATTACAAAGAAACATAGGTCCCATGGTTTCCCTTATTTACAAGAACTAGTTTTATATCTGAGGCAAGCAGAAATGGTCAGATAAGTTGATGTTAAGTGAAATGAACCCCAAGATAAGGATTCAAATTTTTTTCTTTCTTGCTATTGTGTCTAACATACTTACAAGATATTTTTTTTGTTGCTTTGTATGTCCCTCCCCCATGGTATAACCCGTTTTCACAGTATTTGATGTTGGTATAATTTGTGGAGGGGAAGGGAAAAAACAAATTGTTTAAATAGGGATACAGGTGGACCCATTGCAACAATGAGATGTACAAGTCGTTATGTCGAAAATGAACTTTACAACTTTGGCGCGGGGGAGGTGGTGAGGGGGGAAGATAGGAAGGGGTGACAAAAGAGGAGGCATCAATGCTTGATAAGAAATGTACTCATTACCTTGCCCATGTAATTGTGTAACTCCTCTGTATGGTATTTTCACAATAAAAAATAATAATAGCTTAAAAAAAGAAAGTACTGTAAGTTCTAACAATGTTATTTATGGACTTAGCTTTCATGTCTGTCCACAGGTACTCTCAGCTTCTTGAGAACAGTGGTTTTCCACAGCATGATCATTTAATCACCACCCAATAAGTATTCTTAAAGCAATATGTGAAGCATGTAAAAGCTTCTGTTTCTTTATTTTCTGTTTCTATTCTTTGCTCAATAAATTAATCAATAAATTAAAGAATCCCATCTCCTTTTGACTCAGTCTGATTTCCCCTGACTAAATAGAGCCTGAGGCAAAAGCTTATGTTTTTTTTTTTTAACCTAATTAGGGTGTATAATCCCAGTGAGCTGCTGAAGCAAGGAAAAGGAAAGTTAAGTAGGTCTGTGGAGTCAATGTGAGGATGTGCTACTGAGCTGACTGACACTGTGTGAATGTGATTAGTTGATATTATTGGGTCATTTAATGAGAAAGTACAGCCACGTGTCTCAGAAAACATCTACTGGGAAGGTGAAGGGGGGATAGAATCTATTCACTAACATAACTTCCTCTATACAAAGTCAATCAGGCTTTATGAAGTCTTGCATTTCTTTCCCTCTGCCTTCATTCGATTATGTTCAGAAAGGAGTTAGAAGAGTATGGTAACATACTGAGTCCCTTTGTGTGTGTGTGTGTGTGTGTGTGTGTGTGTATGTGAGTGTTCTAAGGCTTGAACTCAAGGCCTGGACACTATCCCTAAGCTTAATTTTGTTCAAAGCTAATGCTCTGCCACTTGAGCTACAAAGCTCCACTTCCAGCTTTTTGGTGATTAATTGGTGATTAATTGGTCTCAAGGACATTCCTGCCCAGGCTATCTTCAAACTGTGATCCCCAGATCTCAACCTCCTGAGTAGCTAGGATTACAGGTATGAGCCATCAGCTCCTGGTTTACAGACGGAGTTCTTCATAGGTGAGTACAAGGGCAGGACAGAAGGATTATACAACACTAACAAAGGGAAAGTAGATACGTTTATCCTGCACTAGAGAGTCAGCTACTCATGCAAAACTCCTGGGTACAGTGACAGCTCTGCGTAGAGAGAGGAAAGGTCTAAGGAGCTTTCTGATACACTTCACTATACATGGTACTATGCACTTAGTGACTGGGCTATTGTGGACATCTTCTAGATATTACAAACAAGGGAAACCCTGTAACCTGCATTTCTTTGGGCCTGGCTTGCTTTACCTAATATAATTTTTTCCAAGTCTTTCCATTTCCTTATGAATGGGGAGATATAATTCTTTCTGATGGAAGCATAGAATTTCATTATATATGTATATGTATATATGTATAAATGTATATCACATTTTCTGATCCATTCATCTACTGAGGGGCAGCTGGGTTGATTCCATATCTTAGCTATGGTAAATAATGCTGCAATGAACTCCAAGACTTGAAAATAAGAGGTTCTTACTATATTCTGTTCGCAGTTATTTCTGTTTTAGTTTCCTGTACTGTTTGTCTTGTATATAAGTTTATCTAGTACATGGAAGGGAAAGGAAATCACAGAAACAGCAGGATAAAGGCTGAAGTCATGCAACAATGATGTTCACTAGACACTATGTGGGAAATGAACTTTACAGCTTGGGAGCAGAGGAGTGGGGAGGGCTAAGTGGGAGGAGATATATATATATATATATATATATATATATATATATCCAGATATATGAAGTTTTCTGTTTTATATATATATGTATATATATATTTATATATATGAAGTTTTCTGAAAAATGCCTTTTATATGATATTCCATTCTTGAAGTATCCATTGGTTGGGTTGAATTCTTGCTCTAGGGATGTGAGAAGAGTAATGATTTCTATTTTCTTTAGGTTTTCTTCTTTGCCTTCTTGTGTTCTTACCTTTTCACTTTCTGTGTGAGAATTGACTCCCTAATGGCCAGGGAAATGGCTCGCTGAGTTTGGCACAATGGACTTAGAACCCTGGCCACTTCCGTGTAGTTCAGAAGAAAGAGCACCGGAACTTTCCAGCTGGGGCAATTAGAGGGCTATTGTTGGGGATTTAGAATTGGGAATGGAGGGGAGAAACTTTGGTTCATTCCAAAGAGCTACATCTGTAACATTTAAAGGAAAAAATTCTCTCAGAAAAAGAAGTATGCTTATTAAGTGAAATTATAGACAGGAGCATTTTGTCCTGTGAGTTAAAATAACAGACATCTTCTGGGAACATCTGTGACTTTAAATGGAGATCAAGTAAGTGTGAGTAATAATAAACATTAGCATTCCATTAAGGTAATATTCATGCATTTTTCTTCCCTAGAGACTTAAGGCTTTAGAGACTAAATAGCCTCAATATCTTCATCCTTGTAATCTTGCTTCATTGTGTCCTTCATTCATCTTTAGAGTTGTCCTCCTTTGAAATGTTCCTTTTCCCTTAGCATCATTCATATTCTTTCTGGCACATTTCTCCACTTTCAATGAGGCTGATTCACTGCTTTGTCATTCCTCGCTGGTAGATTCCATTTCTTGTGTCTATATACTTCATTTTGTGGCTGAGGAAGCACAGTGGGTTCTAAGAGAAGACCCTGTGGTAAGAAATAACACAAAGGTTGTCCTAGAATTTGCAGGTGTTCACAGAATTTGCTTTACACTTGTGCATGAAGTGCTCAATTTGTGGACAAAACTACTTCTGCCCTGCAAGTATAAGATCATAACATTCTTTCTGTGCTACCTGTGCTTATTTATGAAAAAAGAAATATAAACAACAATCAGTATCTCAGCAGTCCATGGCATTAGTACTCTTTCATTTGTCATGGAGAGTTTTGGCTACACCCTACCATTGGCAGCTGAATCCATGGGTAATGGGATGATAGTATTTTCTTGCTTCAATTTGTCTCTTGCTCTAAGAATGTAATAAAGTATCTGCATAGAGCCCAGAAATATGTAGTCTTACTTCCTCTACTTTAAACGTTCTCTTTTCATTTTCAAACTATACTTATAAAATGTGAGTTTATATATACTTGTATATATATATATATATGTATATATCTGAATCTCTTGCAGAAATATAGTTCAACACTCTTGAAATTGTAACTCTCATGTGATTGCAAGAGAATTTTTCCTCAAAATGATAATAATTTTACCTATTGCCTCCAAAATATATTATCAATTATTAGAAGTATGGTTATTCAAGTGAGAATAGGTATAGAATAATGCTTTTTGTTTCTTCCAGGAAGTTATGATAATTGGGTAGTAGGATTTACATACTAAAAGCTTGGTTTTGGACTTGAAGGACCTGGTTTGCTATAAACCTGCCTACCTTACCATCATTGTGACCCATTGTTTGTTTTCTTATTTTTAATCTTACACTAGCTATTTGCTTTAAGGAGTATATGAGATGATAGAATATATGGCATTTATAATTTTTACTCAATAATGTAAGGCAGTAAGTAAAATTACAATTTAGTAATTAACAGAAAGGTTTTTGAATTTCAGTAGGTCTACAAGCTTCTACTCATATGATCATGAGCAAGTGGATTTATTTACCTCTCTGAGATTTGATTTCTCAACTGTGAAATAGTGGCTATGATATGTACTTGACAGACTGTCTTTGGTGAAAACTATATAATGTATGACAATCACTTAGTGCAATACTGACACACGGCAGATTACTTAATAAATGCTAACCATAGGAGACTCAATGTCATAAAAATATGTCATTGGTTCTATTGTGTTTTCTTGGAAGATTGATTTGGGTTTTATATAGATCTTCTATTCAGTTGTACAATCTAAAGATAATTCAGTGGAATTTCCACTTTCTATCATTAGATATAATTGTAAAGGATACTTTAAAAATGGTAACAAATTTTAGTGATGTATTAGGTTACTTTTTACTAGATTTTTTTTCTGTTGGACTATTTGCATTGAGATATAATTTCCATTTTGAGAAGTATTTTTTTGTTTTTTTAAATAAAAAAGGTCACTGTATTTTTCTTATGAAACATTTATTTCAAGCACATGCACGGTTATAATTAAGAGCATTCTTTCTTTTGGAGACTTCATCTCATTTTTCATGTATCTGACTGGTGTTTATTTCTGCTAGAGGCAAACCAATAGTTATTATATTTTGAATAACAAAAGAGAAATCTTAAGAACACCAACATAAATAGAGAAAGTGGTAATACATTTTGGGAAGCGTAATATCTAATATTACTCTCTTTTAAAATTTAATGCACTTCAATATTTTATCTGAATGATTTATTTTGGCATCTCTTTTCCCCCTATGCTGTGGAAACAACTTTCTGAAGGAACAAAACAACCACACAGATTGAGTAATGATAGCTCCTACTTGTAGACAAGTCTACTTTTCTATTGATCTGGGACCCAGAAGAGCATATATTCATCCCTAATCACAAAAGAGTCATTGGCACTGTAGGGCAGAAAGTGTGGAGTTTGTAAAGAGCTTGTCTATTTCCCACATATCTCCAGGCAAGCCTCAATGCAACTGTGCTCTAGATTCCACAATTGTAAATACCTAAGGGACAATGTAAACCCATGTAGGCCTACTAAATCCATAGCAGCCTGCTCTTGTGCGTAAGATAACCACATCCCATCAGGGATACGGGCTGTTATCTGTGTCTCCCTAACACAGTGAAAGTGGAGAGTGTAGGGAATGCTTGCATGAGAGAATATCTGTGTCTGTCCACTGAGGGATACTTGTAATGTTCAAAGAATATTTGTCCTGTAGTATGAACTTCTCCTTTTATTCTTTGTATTAGTGTTTTCCACTAAAGCTATGGCATTCCCTATTAAGCAGTTGGACTATTTTATGTGAGAAAAACGCATGTGAAGTGGGAATGTTTATTAATGAGGCCTGTTGTGGCTCAGGAATGCTGATAAATTCCTTATGCACATATATTATAATTTTAGTCTTCACAGTAGTCTTCTAAGATAAATATTGTTCTCCTCTCCACTTTATACAGAAGAAGGCCATGCCTGGAGAGATGAAATGATTCAACCAGGACACACGACTTATCAGGAGAAGAGTTACTGTTTTACTTCAGTCAGGATGACTGCATAATTCCTGTTCTTAAACTCTAATGCTAGTGTCCCCAGAAATGTGTTTGACGTGTTTTGTGCAAAAGCACTAGCTCAGACCCTCGAGCAGTATGCCTAGCTGACTGCTGAGATAAATAATCTCTGGTCATTACTCTTCTCTCAGACATCCGTGTTGTACCAAAATCACCTCAGTGAAAGTTTAATATAATAAGATAAAAATGTAATAAGCAATGAACAATGAAGTTCACATATTCCTGTAGCAAAGGTAATGTTTGGTGAACTTGCTCTGAGAAGGCCCTGGAATGATTATGTTGTCTCATTGGGGAGGTTTGCTTGGTATTTGATTCCTTGCAGTTGTTTACAAACTAGAAGAAACGTTCTTTTCTTACAAAAAGGTGAACGAGTTAAAGCGATTTTATTTATGTTTTGATCTCCGTTAGGTCTGCTGGGAGAGGGTCAAATGAGTAGAGAGACAAGGCAGAGCTGGAGAGTACCATAGTTCTGTCTCCGTAAAAACTTAGACTATTTCAACATTGCTAAAAGCTGTGCTAATAGGAAGAAGCTTCAGAGGTTTGGAAAGAAACACAATGGAGGAAGATGCAGCTGTTGTTATTTGAATTTTAGCACATGTTGAAGACTGAAACTTTTATTACTATATTGCCTTCTTTGCCCACTATGAGACTGAGGGTATGAAACCAGGAAACACAGATTATAGAGAATATCCCTCATGAGAAAGGATGTTGATAAAGTAAAACTACAGTTTACTTCTTGTGAGAAAGTTCTTTTTGATGAATTTCTACCCGAGAATTGGCATTAGGATCTGGAGCTAGTGCTATTTGGCCTTGCTGTTTTCCTCTTTAACATAATTCACAGAACACGAGCACCAGGCAGAGGTATGAAATTTGATTATGAAGGATCAAGACAGTAACCAAATCACTCAAAAATCATGTACAAGCCAAGTGCCAGTGGCTCATGCGTATAATCCTAGCTAGTCAGGAGGCTGAGATCTGAGGATCACAGTTCAAAGCCAGCACAGAGAAGAAACTCTCCAATTAAACACCAAAAAGCTGGTAGTGGAGCTGTGGCTCAAGTGGTAGAGCACTAGTATTGAGCACAAGAGCTAAAGTACAGCATCCAGGCCCTGAGTTGAAGTCCCAGGACACACACACACACACACACACACACACACACACACACACACACAATTCTATACAATACATAAAAATATAAATACTTTTCATGCCTCCCTACTCATTCATCTTTTGCTGTAATTTAGCCTTCTTACTTTCTAGGTCACATTTCTGATCAGTGCAATGACCTCCCTCAATAACTGAGTATGCCCATTACATTAAGGTTCCAATGAAGCTAGTATATAGTCATCAGAGTTAATGGCTATTTTTCTTTTAGTCTCCTGTCCCTGAATCAAATAAAAAGAGCAAGACTAGGCTTGCATCCTATATTCTATAATTGAATCAATGTATTAAGATATGGTTAGATTTTAACCGCAGTAGTAATGGTGAAGGTGCTAGGAAGATGTGTAGAAAATGTTTATATCTCTAGAATCTACACACAGGTTTCAATTCCACGAACTGGTTTCAGCCTCAGTTGTTTTAGTGTGTTCATGATGCTCAAATAGCAAACTGAGAAATTCATCCTTTAAAACTTACCTTGAGAAATGAGATTACAGTAAGTGATAATCATCATTAATTCTCTGGCCCTGCTAATGAGCAGAAAATTCCAGCCTACTCCAGAGTAATACAGTATATTCTTTGCAGTATATCGTATATGACACCACCATATGTGTGTCCATAATTTTATGATAACACCAACAAGACAATGCTTACATTAGGAATATTACTAACTCAACAGTTTTAGATTTTCAAATAAGTATTTAAGTGACTAGCTGCCTTCTTAATATTTGTGCTTTGCCCAAGAATCCCATACTTCTTAATAAGCTGAGTGTGATGGTTCAGCTCTTTAATCTCAGCATTCAGGAAGGGCAGATCATGATCATGACCCTGAAAAAGATAATGAATCTCTATCTGAAAAATAACTCCAATGCAAGAGATAGGAGCATAAGCTCTGTAGAATACTTGTTTACAGGGTGTGAGGTCCTCATTTTAAACACCAAAACTAAGACAAAATGAAAACAAACAAAATGCTTGAACATACATGTGTGTGTGTGTGCAATTCTTATTACGATTTACAATAACACATTTTTATTTTGATTGTATCTTTCACTCTTCAGAGAGATATTTGGGCATTTGTTATTTTGGAGTAGAATTAAGTTTTCTATCTATTGCAGAAATGATACAATCTCCATGATGCATTTATACCCGTGTTAAAATAGATTAGCAGTCATGAAGAGTTTCTCCCTGAACCTCATCCCGTCAATATGCAGTAGCTTGGGGAGGGACGTGTGTGTGCATGGGTGTGCTTAGGGAGCTCTGTATACACTTTTCCTGCTTGATATTCACAGTGCATTATAAATGTATTGAAATCCTGTGGCAAAGAAATTGCTTCAACTTTGTTTAACTTAGTATTTCACAAACTCCTGTCCATGAACCCCCTTTATTTGTGTCACATCTTTTTTGGAAAGTATTTGAAAAATGTTATAAGGAAAACCAGTCTGGTGACTTTTTTCCTAAGAATATCATTCTTTATATGAAGAATGTCTATAGTCTCACATGAATGAGGAACAGAAGGCAATTAATGAGATGATGCATACAACAGCATGTATTAGCATTTAGTTCCATTTTAGGTGGATATATATTTAACTGGAATTTTTTTTGAACAGTAAAGTCCTAGACAGTTTTCTTCTTTCAGTACTGGGTAGTTCAACAGAATTTATGGATTGTCTATTGTATGCAAAGCATAGTTCCATGTAGAATGAGGGATGCAAAGATAATGATAGAGTAACCTTTGTCAAATAGAGCTTCATTACTTTTGCAATCACATACACACTCATATATTGTGTTCATTCTCAACTATGTACACATTCATCCTAACATATACTCACTGCTCTAAGAGAAATCAGGAAGTGTGCTAGAATTGGGAATAGAATAAGTGTTTAATAGATGAGAAAGAACAGGGAACAGGAGAATGAAGACAATGAGAGTGGGCAGGCCAAAGCATAGCCGAGATGTAAGTTGGATCTAAGACAATGCAAATGTTACTTTAGAGACCAAGTCATGAGCAGAAAAATTTGGACAGAAAGAAGAGTTGGAACATGGTCAGTGAAGAAAAGAATTGTGAATTCAGTTTGCATGACACAGGAGTAAAGGACATGACAGGATATGATATTGCTATAGGGTGAATATTTGTGTCTCCTCAAATTCATATGCTAAAATTTATAGGGCCAATGTGACTGTTATTAACAGATGAGAACTTTGGGGCATATTAGCAGATGGAATGGTGATGTTGTGAACAGGATTCATGCTCTAATAAAAGAGGTTCCAGAAAGACACCTTGCCCTTCCCAATATGTATAGATCAGGAAGCAGTTATGCCTGAAGGTCCCTTGTCAAATATGAAATCTGCTGCTGTCTTCACTTTACACTTTCCAACATCTACAACTATGAGAATTATCTTTTTGTCTGAATCACTACGGTAGACAGAGAATGTTACTAGGATGAGTAACAAAAAGAGCTTTGAGAGTTCTACAATAGAGTTAGGAAATAATCTAAAAATCAATAATATCATAGACTCAGACTGCTTGCCATAGAGAATAAATTCTTTAAGAGTTCAGAGAAGTTAGAGCTGAATTGTTAAAAATTTGGTTAAGAATTATCTTTAAGTAGTTGTACAAAAATGTTTAAGTATATGCACGTTGGTCTCAAGAATGCCAGAACTCATTTAAAATAAGAAGAGTGAGTGAGGATACCTTAGGTATGAAAAAGTTTGAGTAAAGACAAAGGCCCTTGTGTATAAATAAGTTGATTTGTTTATCTATCCATTCACTTAGTAAATATCAAGTGCCTGCTTTACACTAGTAAAATACTATAAGTATAACATGTCATTTTTATTTAGGTCAGTGATTTTTAAACTATGCTCATATGGCCAGTGGGGTTTCTCCAGGGGTCTTGGGGACTTCTGGGGTATACAAGCATTGAAAGCAGTTATGAGAGCCTTGTACGCACTCCTGCTTATTTTCCTCTTTTATTTGAAGACTACTTATACAACCTCCTCTGTGTTATCAACCATCCTGACAGTTTTACTGGAAGCAACAATCCTGCTGTACAACAATGTTGTAACTTCATTATCCTTATTTTCATGTCTTACTTCCAACATGCATTTTTGGCAGTAAGAAATTAAAAAAATAATCCAAATCTGAATTCAATTCAACAAATGAATATGGAAAGATAAGTGATTAATAACACATTGACAATACTAATAGATTGCTAAAATGATGGCTGGGTAGAACCATCATATCCAGCCCCCCCTGTTCCCCCCCCACCCCGCTACCGTGTGAAGATAACATAGGTAGCTTGAGATATCTCTGGAGAGTTTTTTGAATTTTAAAGTTTGCATCTCATTATTCATACCAAATACACACAGGCGCGTGCTCAGCAATTCCTGTCAGCAGTGTGCTTCAGGTTAGCACCTCTTGTTAACAATAAATCCTACGTCAGACAGCTAGACGAATTCCCATCTGCTCACTCTCAACCTCCTTCTTCTTATCTTATGCTAAGAGGAAATGGAAATGCCTGGTTATCACCCTGTGCATAACAGTACTTATTCTGAAGGAATAATTCTCCTTAAAGTTGTTTCTTTACTAAAAATACATCCCAGGTTTTTTTTGACCTCTCACAAGCTGTTATTTCCAATTCTTCAAATATTACATTGACTCCTCTCCACCCTCTCTATGGTCTGAGAGCTTCTATCAAAAACATGGCATTTCTCTTTGAAAGAAATTTCACCATGCTAAGGAGCAAGTTCTCTTTGTTGCAATCACCAAGATAGCAGGTTGTTTTATGTTTTCTATAACTTATTATTATGGGTAGCCTAATCCTTTGAACTATAGATATTCACCCCAATTATCTTATGATGCCACACTACTATAATAAAAATAATATGATGTCAGTAAAAGGCACAGGGACAAAAGGCATAGAGTTCAGTGTCCAGCTAATATCACAGCTGAGTTAACGAAATTAAGTTCACCTGTGTCTGGTTAGATTGTCCATGGACTTCCCGATTGACAGTGTAAGGTTGTAAATGTCGCAGCGTAGATTGTGGCTTAAGATGATACATGACAATAGATGTAACTTCCATTATTTCCTGTGACTGCTTCAGCAAAGGTGGTAGGATAGTGACTTTTAAAAATTCAAGTGATATTTCCAATGAACTTTTGAAATTGTGCTGTGTTAATGATTCCTGACCCTGATCACCCAGTACCTTAAAAAGTCTACAAATATACCAAGGGCTGGAGTAACAGTCAGTTCAAACTGGATTTCTCTAGAAA
This sequence comes from Dipodomys ordii, assembly GCF_000151885.1. Classification (NCBI taxonomy): domain Eukaryota; kingdom Metazoa; phylum Chordata; class Mammalia; order Rodentia; family Heteromyidae; genus Dipodomys; species Dipodomys ordii. The sequence goes on from NW_012267224.1 coordinate 21,173,596, forward strand.
ATTCTAAGTAAAGGTCATAGTATAGATGGAGAAAAATTTCTTTCCCTTCAGAATGCATGAACTGCAGTATATCCTTCTCAAATAGACTTCTAAATCAGTTTATCATTCCATAAGACTTTCCTTGACTATAATCCATCTTAAGATCCTTCTACCTAGTAGAAGCAGACATTTTTCTACCTTTCTTGTTTCCAGTAACAATTTATTTTTTGTAATGTAGCTCATACTTCAACTAATTACAGCACAGCAGCTGTAGTTTATATGTGCTAATCTACCTATGAAGTCACTGCAGTCTGACCCATATTAACCTTGTCCCCTGCAAAGTGCCCATTGTTTGAAGCCAGTAGAACCAATGGACTAGCACTAGATTCTTTTACCTTTTTTGTTTGGTCTCAGTATAACCATGTCTATTTGAACATTTTGAGATTTAGTACTTTTCATGTTTAGACACTCCTTTGATGCAGTCTCCTTTTCCCAGTATAAAACTATAAATACATCTAAATAGACAGATAGAGCTATTACTCTATATGAAATATTGAAGTCTATAGAAGTCACACTAAGCCATGTACAAGTTACATAACCGGAAAAAACAGGTGAGGTGGCTATAGTCAGGTCAGGAAAGTTGATAATGTCATTCTTAGGTCAAGGCCAAGAATCTGAAACCTTGGTTTATGTCTTGGGGTCTAAAGGCTTGAAGATCTGTAGGTTTTTTGTTTTTGTTTTTTGGTCAGTCGGGCCTGAACTCTGGGCCTGGGCACTGTCCCTCAGCTCTTCAGCTGTAGACTAGTGCTCTACCACTTGAGCCTCAGCCCCACTTCCAGCTTTTTCTGCTGATGTGCTGAGGAATCGAACCACAGGCCCCATGCATGCAAGGCAAGCACTCTACCACTAAGCCATCTTCCCAGCCCCAGATCTGTAGTTTTGATGACCCAGGATAGGAAGAATGTCCCAGATCCCAGGGAGAGAGAGCAAATCTTTATTGGCTTGCATTTGTGTTCTCTTTGGAGGATGTCTGCTCCCTATGAGGGCAGATTTTCATCACTTAATCCACCAACTCACACACCAGTTGTCTCAACAAACACCATTATGGTCACTCTCAGAAAGAAACCTCTTTGTTTTTTTCCTATGTACTCCTTTAACCCATCAAGTGGCACGAAAAGCTAACTTTCACAGTTCTCCAACCAATGAAGCTAGTAAGTAAATATTCCAGTTTCCATGTCTCATGATGAAGGAAGTCTAAGCTACATTTCACATGTCGATGAGGAGGCTCCCATTGAGATTTAACTCAGGTTTTGAAATGCCATATACTCATTCCTTAATACTCATCTAATTGCATTTACTCTCCAATCTTATTTGCTTTATGTGCATTTTCTCTCAAATGAAGACTCTCTAGGCACATTCTTGTCTCTGATCTATTTTCACAGGCTCACAAACTAACTTATACTCCTTCCCAATTACTGTGTTTTCAGGTAATTGAAAATTATGTTTCATGTCAGTCTTATTTTATATCAATGATACTACAACAAATAAAAAATAACATTTTTACTTCAATGTGAAGATTCTATCTACCTGTCTTTACATTCAGCCTTTTTTGACCATGATGGAAAACTAAAAGTTGTCATGAGATGAATAACAATTCTAAAAATTTATTAATTTCATATTTATATAAGATATCTATATACCTATGTATTTATCTTCTACTGATCTATAAATCTTTCTATAAATCTATATATATAGTATCTATCTCTATCATTATCATCATCTACCTATCATCATCTACTGTCCATCTTATCTGTCTCTAATCAATCATCATTCAAATCGATTTGTATTATTTTCTTAACATTCGCAGTATAGCATTATTACTGACTTTAAGAATATTGAAATGACAGAAGTTCTCAGATTTTATAGACTAATGGGTGAGGTTCATGCATTCATGAATACTTACACAGAAAGGTACTACAAATTATACAAAGCAATATCCCATTCCACTTTGAAAAGATGAATCTCAGAGCACCTACACGTATCTGGTGGGAGAAGATGGTGGTGATTTAGAAGTTTCTCCTAGAAGTAACACTTCAGTCAAAACAGAACTTCCTGAAGCAGAGGAAGGTGAATTTAGAGATTCTTTCTCTTACAAGTTAAGATCTTAGATGGCATGTGAGTTAGATGGAAAACAATAATTATCTCATGTTTTGCTAAAAATAATTTTAGATTTTTCTGGTGAGGCATTTAAACAATCTAATTGAACTAGGCTATAGAGATGGTTTCAATTACATTAATTCTAATTACTTACGGTGCATTTAAATTGCACAGTATGCGACTGAGCTGCTCTTCGCTGTAATATTCTGCTCTGTAGTAGTTAACAAATGGGTTTCGATTTCTGTGTGCAAATGTTACACTTCTTGCTATTTCAAGTGTAATTCCATCCTTGTTTGTTTAAAAGGCAAATGAAATGAGTGAAAATTATTTTTGTCTTCCTGAAATTCCATTTGCTCATTAAAGTTCAACCACTGCATGAAAAATTTAAAGCAATGCTTTGGCATTTCTGAATAAGACAGGCCTAAAGGAGAGACAAAAACAAAAATTAAAAAGAGAGGTGAAAAGTTAGCATTAGCTAGCAACTTAATTATGCTATGTATTTGATGATTTTTTTTCCTCCACAAAGGTATGTTAATAATTCATACCAATTTACTAGGGAAGATTTTAAAAATGTGATTTCATTGAGATGAATATTTTTTGTCTTTCTTTTATTCTTTACATTTTCCATTAGGAAAACTATGAAATCAACAGAAAAAAATCTGGATAATATCTTTTGGGAAAGCACATAGAAATATATTTGATAGAAATCATCATGGTGAATTTGGCTGAACTCTTGGTGAATTTGGGATTTTGGCTGAACACTTTTGTGTGTATATGAATATGTGTGTGTGTGTGTGTTGGTGGGGGCTGCGGGGGGGGGGATGTTGAACTACTCAGGGTGAGTGCTGTTCCTGAGTTTTTTCCGCTCAAGGCCAGCCCTTGAGCCACAGCGCAACTTCCAGTTTTCTGGTGGTTACTTGTAAATAAGAGTCTCAAAGATTTTTCTGTTTGGTCTGGCTTTGAACTGTGATCCTCAGATCTCAGCCTTCTGAGTAGCTAGGATTATAGGTGTGAGCTTTCAGCTCCTGGCTGAACTCTTTATTAACTTCCTCTTTGGCCAAAGACCAGGCCACAAATCTCTAGAAACCTACTCTATTACCTTTGAAAGAGGTTTTCTTTGCTAAGCATAGCCTGTTATTTATCTAAAGCCCAGTCATTTGCTCACCTTCCTTGAACGTGATACATCAAGCTCTGCCCTTAGTTTCCTTTCTTTCTTGGGAATTTCAGATGAACTTCTTTACTCTCATGATCACGGTGGATCTCTTTTTATCTTCCCCGAAAAGAGACTTCACAAATAAAAATGTACCATGAACACTGGGCATATTTTTGCTATTTGGTGAGAAAAAGCGAAACCATAATAAATGATGCAAGATAATGATTAGCAGGATGAAGTAGCCCAGAAACTTTCATCAAGCTCACTTCTGTAATCAAGGTCACTGGAAGGGTCTTCACATGCCTATTTTTACTAGCACACAAGGTAATGAAGCCTGAAATTTCCTGGTTGTCCACTGGAGTGGAATAAACAATTCTATACAGAATTTCCAAGCAACCATCAAATTTTTCATTCCAACAGCGTGACAATCTCTTCTTATTCTTTTTAGGAAGCATTTTAATGCTATTCCTGTTGCTTTTTTGTTCTGTTTTTGAATCAAGTGAAACAAATAAATCTCTGAAATCTCCTCCATTACTGATTTAGATTATGAATAGTTTTCCCTACAACTGTTGGCTTAGCAGACATTGGAAATCATGAATAAAATATTTTTTTTGGGGGGGGAAGGAATGGAGGAGGTGGGGAAGGGAAGGGACAGTAGGAGAAAAACAAAGGTAGGGGTAACAATGCTCAACAAGAAATGTACTCATTACTCATGAAACTGTAACCCCTCTGTGCAGTATCTTTAAAATAAAATAAAAATATGAGTACAAAAAATGTTGGACAGAAGAAATTGCTTGCACTGTGGCTTGTGTACTTCAAATTATCAAGGATAAAGAAAATAAGAGGAAATAACCACAGATTAAGACATATTTGGGAAGTGGTGCTGTGGCTCAAGAGGTAGAGTGCTAGTCTTGAGCACAAAGAGACTCAGGAACAGTGCCAAGACCCTGAGTTAAAACCCCACAATGGACAAAAAAAGAGAGACATATCTGGCATAGGATTATTCAAAGCAAAGAAGGAACTCTTAGAACTGAATAAGAAGGGAGCTGGATATTTGATTAGAGAAGGTACAGAGATGACATCGGAAAAGATATTTAGCTCATACGCTATGATAGAATTGCAAATTAAAACTATGTCACTACAAACCTTTTCAAACAGCCCCAAATCCGCAACAATGGCAACACCAAATGCTGACAATGCTGATGAGTGAAATACCATGATTTTTCCCCCTGTGGAATTTAGCAATCAGATTCTTGGATGTTTATACAAATCAGTTGAAAATGTATGCCTTCACAGATTCATAAACAAATTTTATTCACAATAGGTAAAATTGGACAAAACATTCTTAGTAGGTTGAAATATAAATAAGTTTTGGTACATCCAGATGCTTGGAACTCAATATTGAAAAGAAATGAATTATCAAGATGTGAAAGAACACAGAGGAATTTCAAATGAACATTAATAAGCAGCCAATCGGAAAAGTTACACACTGTATAATTCCAACTGTATAAAACTCTGAAAAATACAAAAGTATGGAGATAATAAAAGTATCCATGGAAAGAAGGATTAACAGGTGGAATAAAGCAAAAAGTAAAGAATATAATAGTCATTTAAAAAGTGTATCCCTTGAGTCAAGTATATACAGTAATTGCCACTGGAACTGTACAAAATTTAGTACGTAAAGTCAAACTATCTTTTGTCACATTTTGAAATCAATGTTTTTGAAGGGAAGATTAGCATTTATTTTTCCTTCTTTAGAGAATGCACCTTGATTTTTCTTTTGTGGAATCTGGCAAATGGCTCCCGGTTTTTTTTATTGTAAAGATATTGTACAGAGGGGTTACAATTAAATGAATAAGGTAATGAGTACATTTCCTATTGAGCATTGTTACCATTTTTCTTACTTACATGTTTCTTGGTCTGATATTAAATCCCTACTGAGCCAATCAAATCAGTTATTTTAAGATTGAGGGAAATAATGTATGGAGAATCACTAACATTCATTTATTATTCTTGTGTGGCCTTGAAGAAAATGGCCATTTCTTTTCATGGTGCCTTTTGTATTTTCAGAGAATTGTGTGCTCTTATCTCTTTTATGTTTTTTTTTTTAACATCACTATACTATACAATATTGTTCCAATGAAATGTGATCTCTAAATTATCGAGAGTCAATGAACATTGATTGCAGTAGAAGAAAGCCCTCAAAGATAGAAATCAATGAAAAGTCACCTTCTTCCCAATAATTTGGAATAGCAATATAAGAGTGGAAGCAGGTAATTTAAACACAGTTTTCTGGTAAAAATATATGCTCAGTAATTTACATCTCCAAAATATAAGTAGTATTTCCCCCCACTTTATTAAATCTATTCTAATTTATCTTTTGGTTTGCATTCTTTATTCCTTTTTCTTTATGCTTTTTCTGGCATTTAAGTTTTCTTTGTTTTTATTGTTGCTTTGGACCACTATGCATTTCCTTTCTTTTGATATATTTGACTTAATATTTTTATATGATACTTATTTTGACATATAGTTTAATCTATGCAATGATGATTACATCTTTCCTCTTCTTTAGCAATACGAAGACATCTTCCATCTCATGTGCTACAGTTGTTAAGTAACTTGGCTCTACCTGGTATTTACATACTCAAATTTAAAATTGGAGTTCTTAGGTCTTTTATGTCTCTGGTATCATTAACATGATATTTTTTCTTACAAGTCTTCTTCACTTTAAAAATATAATATTATTGTTGTTATGATTAAGGTGTTGTACAGGAGGGTCACCATTTCATAAGTCAGGTAATGAGTGCATTTCCATTCTTAGACAATGTGGCTTCACTTTTGGTGTGTGTCACATGCTGGTCTTGCTACTTTCCTGCTGGTGGTGTCTAGTGGGGTATCATCTGTCGAGGTGTATTTCACAAGGACATAGTTGGTCAGTAGGCAAGCCAGTCTCTGCAGTTGTAGCACATGGGTTTTTTAACTTGATTTTTTCAGTAAGTAAATGGCCTTTTGAGTGACCTGACTTTGTGAGGAGAGATTTGTTTTACACAATTTTGTGAACTATGCCACACCTGCCCAAACCCAACACTTTGTGTTTTAAGACTAACAGTTTCACAAGGGTGGGCTGCTGAGTGCCTGTTCTTGTGTTGACTATTTTGATTTTCAATGAATTCTTCACCTGAACACCTTGAGGGTTATATTTACATTTGCCTGGTATAGCTTTGAATTTGAAAGTGCATGCATTATATTCCCTACAAATTTCTATTTGCTTAGCTGAGAAATGTTTTCTGGATATCTAATCTTCAATATAACAGAAAATAGAATACTCTACCCTCAAAGGGCCTGCATTAATTCTTCCATTTATTCCACAAGCTTTTACTGAGTGTCCACAATGATAGACAATCGTATTTACATTTTTGAATAGCGGGGGACATACATCAATTGAAAAAGAATGAATGAACGAGGTGATAGTGCCAATCTCTATTGTTAAAATATCCCTTGAAAGTTTATTTCAATGCATTTCATACTTTGCTACACTCAGAAAGCCGCTCTATTGATATGTGCATTTTTCTTTTTTTCATTTCACAGCCCAATAATACTTAGATTTCATTCCGACCATATTTCATTTCACCCTGACTTTCACTTTCTGACCTTTCTCTTGAGTATGAATGAATAAATATTTATAGAAAGATCACATTTCATATGTAGCATTTCTTTTAATAGCCACTTTCAATTCAAGTGTCAGAAACCATAAAAGACCATGCTGACTTACATCCAACGATGAGTGGAGTTATAAACTCTTTGAAGGTTTGTGATCTTCAGAGTTCTTACCTGTTCTGAGGTGATTTCACATAAAGGAACTGGTTGGAAGCATGAATACTTGATAGGTTATACCGAGATGAATCAAAGACATTTGCTCCTTGGTCTCTGTTTGACTTCCATGTGGCTCCATCCCAAAGGCTCCCCATAAATATGTGATCTGAATAAAAATAAGATATTTATTGTGGAATCATGGGCTAGAGGTGAATCTTGTGGAATAGTGATTCTCAAACTCATGTGCATGTGAATCCATTAGCAATCTTGTTGAAGTGCAGATTCAGATCCAACAGCTCTGGGATGGGGCCTAGTTTAGTTTTTCTACCAAACTGCCCACTGCTGCTGGAGGTGAGTTCCTCTGCAAGAAATAAAAAAGACTTAGACATTCCAATCTGATTGTCTCCATTGAAGTGTTTTCCAAGTAAAATGTTTGAAGTTGCACTAAGAACAAAAGCAGAAATGGAAGAAACTATGCATCATATATTACATACTTCTGAACATAAATTGTAAGAGAGAATTACAACGTACATATTCATTATAGTCTGAGATAAACATATAAAATAGATTATTTTGGGCTCCAATAAGCTTTATTTCTATTAGACATTTATAGTTTTAAAATTATAAGTTTCAAATGATGTGGATATTAATATATCTAAAGGCAAATTTGTGACCCTTTAATTCCATTCCCAAAAGAATTTAATTTAACCATTGGAGAAGTGACTCTGTTGATATTTGCTGTGCACCTTGCAAAATAGTTTTTTCTCTTTTTAAACACTGGGTATATGTTCAATGTTTTTGCTTTATAAAAACAAGATGTTACCATGTCATGGTATGCAACTTAAAAAAATAGTATTTTGCAATAGTCTTCTATTTTAGTATGTGTAGATCTTCTGTGTTTTTTTTTTAATTGTGGATCTTCTGTGTTTTTAGTGGTGACATAGATAATATTGTTTTGCAATATTTAAGCATTTTTTACAAGTGCATAAAATATTTGGGCCAACATTCATTTTTGTCTTTAATTATTCAGCTCATATGAGCCTAAAAACTCCTCAAAGAATTGCAACCTAATATCAATAACCTGGACAAGTATGCATCTTTCTCATTCTTTACAACTTGACTTTGTGCTGTATTGATAAATTCAAAGGAGTCTTAAATTCTGAGGCTTTAAAATGTAGCAACCATTTCTGAATTTCACATGGTCTTTGGCCTCCTCCATTTTGGTTTGATAGGGGAAAACAGTATTTCTATAAATTCTGAGTCTCACTATTAATAAGAACACTCTCCCAAAAGCAAGCATAAATAGCAGTTTACAATAGAGTATATAAACCAGGTGTGGTGACTCATGCCTGTAGTCCCAAGGCAGAGATCAAATAGATCATGGCTTGAAGTCAGCAGGAGCAATAATGGAGTGAAATCCTTTTTCAACCAATTTATCTGGACATAGTTGCATGTGTGTGTCATGCACGGGAAGCATAAACAAGAGGATTATAGTATAGAACAGTACAGGAAAACAACAACAACAACATCAACAGCAGCAACAACAACAAAACATGAGACACTATTGAAAAATAATATTCTGGGGTTGCATGGTCAACTGACAGAGCACTTATCTAACAAGCATTGAAGCTCTTAGTTGGAACCCCAGCACTGACAAAAAAGAGTAATATTTTCTATTTAAAAAATTGATGGGTGCAGTCTCTGTGTGTATAACCCAGACATGTATTTTAAGACCACACTAAATTAACATGTTCAAATACATTTATTTGCTCTGGATAAATAGCCTGTGGTTTGCAAAAAAGAGATGATATGTTTATTCTGGTTTATAAAAAGTCATTTTAGTGATACAAATTGGATATGGACCTTGAGAGTTATGGGACTTCCTAACTCATAAAATAAACATAGCTATTTTCCATATATTTAAAAGAATTAGTCTACAGTGCCTTACGTCTAGACTCTAAAGGGAGAAAATTCATTTCCTCTAATGTATATTTAATAAACAAAACTGTCTACACAGAATTAGTAATAGAAATTGCTTGGCCTACCAAATAGTCTCTGATCTAAAAGATCATTAGAGAACATTCTTGTAATATTTTGAGAACAAAACTGGCTGTCTTTATTTTTTATTGATTACAAACTACCCTTTTATGATAAATCTAATAATAAAAGTATATGATTTTCTGTGGTGTTCGTCATAAAGGCCAATGAAACCTTTCTTTTTCTTTTACTTTTTACTCATGCTGAAATAACCCATTTTCCATGGCAGTAGGAAAAGTCAGTTATCAGTTAGTAAGAAGATAACAACCTTTTGCAATTAATTACCTTCAGTCTCTTCTCCCACCTTTAAAATGTGTCCAGAGATTTACCAGTAGTCATTGCCTTGAATCTGCAAGACGTGTCTTCTTTGCAAAAGATAACCCATTCCACAACCAAGTTCTTACCTCTGTCCCTGTTACGTTCTACTTTTTCTCTTCCTTTATATACTTTTTGCATTGCTTGTAAGCTCCTGAAAGATGTCTTTATGCAGTACCAAAGTTTTTTTTTATTTTTTATTCTTCATAAATGTCCAGAGTAATTTGACACATAGTAGTATTAATCTTTTAATCTGGGTCCTGTATATCACTGAAATCCTGTTGGTTTCATAATAATTTTTAAATTTTTCTCAATATTTTATTTAATACCTATTTAAATAACACTTAAATTAGGTATGATATAAACTCTAATAAGATTTTGTTATTGGTAGTAAAGACATTTTGCAAAGTAAAAAATATATAGAATAATAATGATTTTATCGCAGCTCAATGCTGTTAGACTGGTTGTGTCTCTCAAATTCATTTTCCTTGGTTATTACTCTATATTGTCTTTCAAGTTAAGACTTTAAAAGTAAGTTATTTCCATCCACATTTGGTCTTTACAACTAGTTGTTTATTATATAAGCTGTTAATAAGTGCTTATAGAAGAAGGGGTAGTTTCAATGCATCATCTTTGATTCTTTATTTTTTATTTGCTAAGACGGGATTGAACTCAAGGTTTCATGCTTTCGCTCAGCTTTCTTGTTCATGGCTGGTGCTCTACCACTTGAGCCTTGCCTCCAGCTTGATTCTTTGCTCTTTTAATTGAAGACAAAGTCTTATGGATTTTTCTTTCCAGGCTTGCTTGAAACTTAATCCTCTAGGTCTCATTCTCCTTTTACCTAGGATTACAGATGTGAGCCATTAGCGTCTGGCCTAGATTTATCCTTTTGAAACTGGAAATTAATCTTCTAAAAAGGAGGAGGCAACAATGCTTGATAAGAAATGTACTCATTATCTTGCCCATGTAATTGTAATCCTTCTATACGGTATTTTCACAATTAAAAAAATTTATAAGGAAAAAAAACACCTCATGAAGATTATGGCATGTGTAATCATGTCCCCAGCTTCTGCGATATATGTATCATTATGCAAAGATGTATGATATAATTGATATGGTCATCTCACCTATAAATTATAATTGAGAAAGAAACCTGGACTCAATGATTGGGTCATGGTATGCTTTGGTATTACAATTCCCTAACTTCTGAAATCTTAACCTAACCCTTTAATGCATAACTTGAACTGCAGCAATAAGTTCTGAGATAGAGCAAAGGCTAGAATCCTTGACACAGAAGTGGCCTGTGTTTAAGAATGACTGACCTTTGTATTCTCCTTGTGTGAAGTTGCTACAGGTGGGCTTCTCCGGTAGGACATGCTTTGCGGAGCGATGAGGAGCTTATACAGTTTCTGAAGCTGTAGACAGCCAGTGGCTTTGATTCTAGAAAGAAGAGAAATTACGGCAAGAATATTTAAGCTATAACAATCCAGTCATAATAAACTCTCTATTCTGTAATTCTTTGACACAATGGAAAGCAACTTTATACATATTTTTGGCTCACTGAAGTTTATGTGGTAAATATGCATGATAAATTCTAATGTGTGGAAAGATATGACCCATTAACCATGCGACCATTCTGCAAACAGAAATTTTGAATAGATATCATAACTTACTACAATTCAGGGCACTCTCTTATTGTTATGTATAAAGGCTAAAAGTTTTAAGGACTTCAAATTGCTATAAAATTACAGATCAGAGTATGACACTTCCTTAGAGTCGATCATAAATCCCTTCACCTTTATCAACAGATAGTCTATTAGCTTTCTACAAAAAGTTGGAAAAGTGGAACCAGCCCAAATGCCCCTCAGTAGATTAATGGATCAAGAAAATGTACATGTACACAATGGAATTCTATGCTTTCATCAGAAAGAATAACATTGTTCCATTCATAAGGAAATGAAAAGAGTTGGAAAAAATTATATTGAGTGAAGTAAGCCAGACCCAAAGAAAAGTAGGTTGTATGATTTCCCTCATTTGTAAGAACTAGAATATGAATATGATGTTCTTAACAGGTAATCTCAACAACCCAAGCAAAGGGCTATATATAATGAAGCATAGTAACATGATAGAAAACTTATGGAAACAAGAGATTCTCATTAGATTCTGTATATAGTTTGTTCTTTTTTCTCTATTGTTGTTTCTTTCTTCATTTCTCCTAGTGTTTTAATACCTCGTGTTTTGCATAATAGACAATGCAATATGTGAAAAGGAAAGGGAATCACAGAAATGGCAGAATAATGGATGAACCACAGTAACATTGATGCTCAGTTGACACTATGTTGGATATGAGTATTACAATTTGGGAAGGGGAAAAGGAAGGGTAACTGGGAGATGAAAAGGGATGGGGTAACAATGATTAAAAACAAGTATACTTATTGCCTTACCTAGGTAACTGTTAACACCTCAGCTCATCATCTCCTCAACATTTTTTTTTAAAGTTGGAAAAATAAATTACAGGCAATAAATTTAACTGAAGTAATTATTTATGTTTAAATACTGAAGTACTAATTTTGACAAACAAAAATCAATGGTTTCCCATGATGCTTAAAAAAAATCTCTTAGCAAACCTAACAAATGGGTAAACAAAAGTGAACCCTAAATACAGTATGCTGTTATGCAGGAACCATTGATGTCTACCAAGGTATTTAAAGTTAAAATAGTTAGTGTATTTCAAACAACTTAATACAAATCCTTCTATTCATAACCTCTTTCTTCCTGGATGGTTTTGCAATCTTGGCTCCTAAAGTTGGACAGAAATTATTCCCTTCTTTGAAGGTGCTTTATGTAACTGCAAGTTGTTGAGCTCCTAAAAGTGGACAGAAATTATTCCCTTCTTTGAAGGTGCTTTGTGTGATTGCAAGTTGTTAAAAATGTTCTGAAACTGGGTGTCGGTGGCTCACGCCTGTAATCCTAGCTACTCAGGAGGCTGAGATCTGAGGATTGTGGTTCAAAGCCAGCCTGGGGAGAAAAGTCTGTGAGGCTCTTATCTCCAATAGACCACCAGAAAACTGGAAGTGGTGTTGTGGCTCAAGCAGTAGAGTACAGAAGCTGAAGAGCACAGAAACAGCACTCAAACCCAGAGTTCAAGCCCCATGACAGACCAAAAACAAATAAACAAACAAACAAACAAAAAACCCAAAAACAAAAAAACAAAAAACCAAATTCTGACATTAGGATGTAGTTTGGTGTTTTATAATGGTAACCTAGCATTTAAACCTAAATCCTAGAATGCACAAGATTAATGATATACTTCTGTCTTTCTTTTGGGTAAGATGTTTATGTTCTAGAATAGGGTAAATTTCAAAGATACATTAGCAGTTATTTTAGATTTAAGAAATCTTTCCCTAAAATGTTTAGGCTTTGTTGTGAGAAGGATCTTGGATCTAATTTTGATCATATACCCAGATTATATTTATTACATAGTAAAACTTAAAACTCTTGTTTGTTCCCTGTTAAGGGTGACTCTATAACACAGATGTCAACTTTGTACCAAAGTGGATTAATTTATATGAACCTGCATTTCTGCATTAGTAGTATTTGAGACTCATTCTGGGTTTATCAGAAAGTGTCTATTTTTGTCTGTTAGCATTGTTGACTACAGGCTCATAGTGGTGGCACTGCTGATTGATACACTTGCTCAGAATTTCTACTTCTATCCTAAAAAAAAAAATAGCCAGTTGTTTCTTTACTGTGCTGTAGGAAATCAGCTACTGCCTTGCTATTGCGATTACTTATTCCTCTTTTCAAACCCTTGCTTTGCATTTGAACATTTATCTAGCTCATTGCAGTGCTGCCTGGAAGACGCTTCTTTCAGTCTAATCTGAAAGCCCACACTTGTTCCTTTATGGCATCATACATCAATTCATTTATGTGAAAAGAGAATGTATTACATGCCTACCATGCAAAATGCTGGAGACACACACACACACACAAATTCATCCTCTAGCTTAAAAAATACCTAATGCCGTAAACATTCATAGTAGATATACAGATAATATGAATTTTAAAAAGGTCTCGACAATGATTCATACAAGAAGAAGTTGTTTTAATTGGAACTTAAAGAAGAGGAAATGGCAGGTGGACAGCGGTAGAAAGGCACAGTGGAGTGAATTAACAAGACTCAAGTTAACAAGCTTGCTGCTAGGCATGTTGGTACAGTTCCCTAGGGCATACGGATACCACAGAAATTAGGATAATCTTAGAAGAGCTCCCAACTCCTGCTCCATAGTTAGGTCTTTCACAAACGTTTAAGTAAACCACTGGGTAAGACAAGGATCTGTGCAAAATAGCAGTGGAAAAGCTGGTTTATCCCTAAAGGAATAATTCTAGGGAGTAATTGTCAGATGTCAGGAGGAGAAAGTCTGGTAGGAATAGTGCTTTGGGAAATAAACTGAAGTGGAGGGCCAGTTCTAGTGAGTTCAGGAATCTTATTGAGGGAGCTCAGAGGACTAAACCCAGCGGAATTATTCCTGTTCCTCCCTTTGATTGTATGGGGCTTCCATTGGTTGGGTGCATGAGAAAGCCATATGTTCACCAGCTCAATGATGCATGGAGTAGGGTGGAGGGTAAAAAATGGATGTGAAGACGCCTGTAGGATGTATGCAGCAACCAAGGAGGAGAGATGAGCTGAATGGTCGTGAGATTAGGAATTTAGCCCTCAATACTAATTAGAGTTTTAACTTTAGGAAGAAGGTGAATTATTAAGCTTTCAAGCTGGAGAAACAAAATTGGCCATGGATTTGAAGAAGATAGCAATTAAAGAAACACTAAGAAAAAGGAATTTTCTAAGCCACTGGCTTGTTCTCTTCAAATATCAAAGTGATAAGATCAAAGAAAAAAGGGCCAGACTTAGAACAGAAGCCAAACGGACATGAAAAACACACATATGCATCACCCTACAAGTTCAGTTTCCTACAGGGGCACTTGATGGAACATGAGTGATTTTGAGAACTTGATGATAATGATACATCCATGTAAAATTTCTGATTTGGGTGAGTTTATTATCATCCTTATTTATGAAGTAACTTAATCTCTCACAATTCAAAATTTTCTATTGATTGAGAATCATTTAAAATTATTAAAATTGTTTCTGTAACAATTCAAACACGTGGATATGTGTGGTACAGCATCATTAGAAAAGGCAATATTCTATTTAACTAAAAAGATCATGGAGCAGAAATGCATTGGAACTAACTGTGGTTCATATAGAATTTTAAGAGGTGGAATAGTCAATGAATGAAGTTTAAGGTTGGGCTGTTGAATTTTGCATGTGTTTTTGTAAGGATAAGTTAGAGTCCTTGGATGACCCTGTAAGATGAAGCTGAGTATGGTCTTTATCTGAAATTGCACCTTTGCTTTGCCTACTCTTTCCTCTCCTCTTTCTCCCTGACACTTAAAAAAGTCCTTAGTTTAATCACTGCTTGGGGAGGACTTAACCCAATAGGAGGTGATTAGAACTATTGCCAACTTGTATTATTGAGTACATGGGGTCCTTGAGATTTTGTTCTAACTTAATTTTGAGCCTAGGGGCCATTATCCATTATTCCTTGTTTCATAATATTCTCTAAGGACTAGCCTTTGGAATTGGGGTGAGGGAGTAGAATGCTGTTTAGATGTCTTTCTTCTTCAAGGAAGTGACTATTCTTATGCTTGATCTAAGACCCAGAAACATTATAAGAAAGAAAAACCAACAAAACAACAAGTTAGAAAATGTGTGTGGAGAGCACCTGTTCTCCTCCTGGAGTTTCTTTCCTGTGGGAAATATTGGAGTCACCTTTGGTCCTGTAGAAGCCATCTGTCAATCCTCACCAGGGAGCATCAGAGGGTTAATCTCTATGTGAGTTTTCTTAGGAGATATTAAGGATTAGCAGCTTCAGTTCTTCTTGACAATGAGCTCTTTGAAAGGAGAATGTAGTGTTTGATCTCTCATCTATACATTTTAAGAGGAACCCATTTAAGCCTGCAGCCACCCAAATTAAAACAAAACCCAACTAAATAGACCCATAAGAAACAATGAAACAGAAATGGAAATGAAAGACCTCCCATCCAAGAAAAGCCCAGGAGCATCCCATGCTTCTGGACTGGGAAGATTAACACCATGAAAATGGCAATACTGTCCAAAACTGTGCACATTTTCAATGCAATAACCATCAAAATTCCAACAACATTCTTCAATGATATTGAAGAAGCAATCCAACAATTCATATGGAATAATAGGCTAGCCCAAGTAGCAGAAACAATACTTAGCAGGAAGAACAGTGCTGGAGGAATATCAATAACAAACTTCAAACTCTTCTACAAAGTTGTAGTTATAAAAACAGCTTGGTACTGGCACATGAACAGTCCTGAGGATCAATGGCATAGAATTGAAGACCCAGAAATGAACCCACAGATGTTTGGCTACCTGGTCTTTCATAATAGAGCCAAACATACAGGATGGAAGAAAAACAGCTTCTTCAACAAATGGTGCTAGCAGAATTGGCTAGACATCTGTAGAAACTGAAGTTTGAACCTTATGTATCACCCTGCACCAGAATCAATTCCAAACAGACCAAAGTCCTCAATGTAAGATCGGATACCCTGAAAATATTACAGGAAGAAATAGGGGAAACACTAGAGCTCCTTGGCACAGGTGTAAACTTCCTAAGTAAAGATCCGGAAACACAGCAAATCAAAGAAAGATTGGAAAAATGGGATTGCATGAAACTGCAGATCTTCTGCGTGGAACAAGACATAGCAGGATAAATAGAAAGCCTACAGTAGTTTTACCGTGGGGGAGGGGCATACCAAGCAACAAAAAAATTCACATGGTACCTTATAAATAGAAACAATAGCAAGCAAGAAAGAACCACTTGTGTCCCTATCTTGGGGTTCATTTTGCTTAACTTCATCTTTTCTTTTCATATGTATATAGCTTTTGACTTTTTCTACTTTTCCCAGACATATACTAGTTATTGCAAATAAGGGAAACTATAGGACCTATGTTTCTTTGGACCTGGGTTACTTCACTTAAGTAACCCCTGTTTTCACTGTATTTTATGCTGGTATAATTTGGGGAGAGGAAGGGAAAAACAAAATGTTGATACAGGTTGACCCATTGCAACAATGAGATGTAGGAGACACTATGTTGAGAAACGAACTTTATAATTTAGGGGGGGGTGGGGAGAGGGGGAGCCGAAGGGGGGAGAAGAGGTGGGGGAGGGTCATTGTGGAGGTGGGAGGGAAAGGATGGTAGGGGCAAAACAAAGGAGGAGGCAACAATGCTTGATAAGAAATGTACTCATTACCTTGCTCATGTAACTGTAACCCCTCTGTACAGTATTTTCACAATAAAAAAACTTATTAAACAATAAAAAAGAAAGCCTACAGATTGGGAGAAGATCTTTACTAGCTATCCATCAGACAAGGCCTCATATATAAAATATACTTAGAACTCAAAAAATTACATCCCTTCCCCAAACAAATCTTCAAAGAAACAACAACTCCATAGGTTAAGTGAACTGAAGACTTAAAGAAAGATTTATCCAAAGAAGAAATGAGAATGGCCAATAGACACATGAAGAAATGTTCAATATCTCTGGCCATAAAAGAAATTCAATCAAAACAACATTGGGATTCTACCTCACCCCAATCAGCATGGCCATTATCAAGATAACAAATAGTAACAGATGCTGGCTGGGATGTGGCCAAAAGGAAATGCAACTGCACTGTTGGTGGGAGTGTAAACTGGTTCAACCACCCTAGAAAGGAGTATGGAGGTTTCTCAAAAGACTAAACATAGAGCTCCCTTGTGACCCTGAAATCCCAGTCCTGGGCATTTACCCAAATGACCACAAACACTACCACACTAATGCTACCAGCACAACCATGTTCATTGCAACATTATTTACTATAACTAAGATATGGAATCAACCCACATGCTCCTTAGTAGATGAATATATCTTTATTATATATATATATATATATATATATATATATATTCTATGCTTCCATCAGAAAGAATGACATTGCCCATTGGTAAGGAAATTGAATGACTTGGAAAAAAAATATATTAAGTGACGCAAGCCAGACCCAAAGAAACACAGGCTGCATGGTTTCCCTCATTTGTAATAACTAGAATATATCTAGGATATTCTTTGCAGAGAATCATAGTAGCTCTATGTGCATATGACCATATAAAATGATGCTTAGGGAAATGAACTCCACGTAATGGAAACAAGATTTTTTTGGACAGTCTTGGGGCTTGAACTCTGGGCCTGGGTGCTGTCCCTCAGCTCTTCAACTCAAGGCTAGCGCTCTACCACTTGAGCCACAGCGCCACTTTTGGCTTTCTGAGTGGTTTATTGGAGATAAGAGTTGCATGGACTTTCCTGCCTGGGTTGGCTTTGAACCACAACCCTAAGGTCTCAGCCTCCTGAGTAGCTAGGATTACAGGCCTGAGCCACCAGCTCCTGGCAAGATTTTTTTTAGTGTACTGTTTGCAATTATTTCCTTCTTCTTTCTTTCTTTTCCCCCCCTTTGGTTTATTTCCTGTCGACGCTGTTTTGGATTTTTGTACCCTTTGTTCTATATATAAAATATAATATATTTGTATATATATAAACATAATATATATTATATAAGCATATATAATATATTATATAATATATATTATATATAAGCATATATATTATGTTTATCTGATTTGTGGAAGGGAAAAGGAATCACAGAAAAGTTGGAACAAAGGGGGAACCAATGCAACAGTGATACTCACTAAACACTATGTTGGGTATGAACTTTACAACCTTTTTGGGGAAAAGGTTCAGGGGAGGGAAGTAGGAAAAAATGAGGGAGAGGTAACACTTTTCAAAAGGAAATGTGCTCATTATCTTACTTTGTAACTGTAACCTCTTTGTACATCAACTTTACAAAAAAATCTTTTTAAAAATTCACAAGGAAAAGAAAAGACTGCAACCATTTTCTTCTGACTTTTGTATTTGTTTTTGGTTCACTTTGGCTTGAGATTTCCTTCTTGATGAGGTTTTAATAAATTTTGAAAGCAAAGTTCACCTTGAATAAGTAAGATAATATCAAAACTCATCCACATATATTTGTCTAAGTAATATCATGTATTTCAGGTTCACTCATTTGACATGTCACTTCCTAATGAGATTGGTTCATTTGTTTCTTTGCCTATATTGACTTGTTTATGTTTGAAAAACATCATCACACAAAACTGTTCATTAATGATCATATTGTTAACTTCTTTTTCTTTCTTTTAATAGGTTCCTAGTCTTATTTTGTCTGTATTAACCAGTCTGGCCTTACTATGGTTGACATGTTACTTTAATCTCTATTCTCATATCTAAAGGAATGTTATCTCTCTTCTCCTCTTGAAGTACAATTCTGTTGTTCATTCAACACATCTTTAATAGTTTCGCAATAGATGCTTTTTAATAGAGAGTACATTGTAGAAGCTATTTATTTAATTCTATTTATCTAGAAGGTTGAATTAATTATAAGGAATAACAAATTCTTTTATTTTATCTCATCCTTGACTCTATCTTTTAAAAAATATGTCTTAGATGTCTAGCTATTGAACAAGCAACACAAACGGAAAATAGTAGATAATATTCAACTACCATGGTTTCAGTGATGAATGCTTTTTTAAAATAGCTTGAAATCAATGAACTCCTTTCTATTATATATATGTTTGTACATTTTTATTGATATTAAGTAGATACAAATATAAAAGTGAAAGACAAAAGTTAAAGAACTTTTGTCATACTATTCTTTTACAAAGATATCTAAGATGACATCATTGGAGAACATTATCTAAAGATCTGATACTAAATTAGAAATTCAAAGATCCAGTGTACATACCTAAGCCATAGTTTTGGTTCTGTTTTTAAAACCTTTAAATAAAATTCTAGATGGTTCACAGTAATATCTCGAGGGATCTTTCCAGAGATAACATGCCTCATAAATGAAGACAGAATGGGATTTCATAGTGCAGCAATGGAGAATGAATGAATACAATCTGTGTTCTGTTAACATGCACCCTCAATTTGATGGAGTTCTCTGCTTAGGGAAGCAGACAGACAGAAGATCTGATTTGGCTAAAAAGGTAAACAGTTCACTGAGTAAAAAGGATGCCTTCTGAGCTTCTTTCCTTTTTCACAGTGATTTCCACTTTCAATTCCATTTTTACACAGATGATTTCAAGCCTGTACATTCTTTCTTTCCTTCCATTTCTTTGTCAAAAATTACCTGTAAGCGGTTGTTCAAAGGGGTGTGAAGATGGGACTAGTTTAGAAGTGCTGAAGATTCAGAGGAAAAAAACTTCTTTCCTTTTCTCTAGAAAATCCTCCTCTCTTTTCAGGATTTTGCTCAGTTACCATCACTTTTGGAAGACTCTTTGACCTCACTCATATGGGCTGAGGATCCCATTGGTGTCCTGTGGTGCCCTGAGAACACCATACTGTGGAATTCGTCTCACTGCAGGACCTTGGGGGACAAGTGTCTGAAGGAGCAGTATCATCACATCAGCATTTCTTTTTTTATTTCTTTTTTGGTGGGTCATGGGGCTTAACTCTGGGCCTGAGCGCTGTCCCTCACCTCTTCAGCTCCAGGCTAGTGCTCTACCAGTTGAGCTACAGCACTACTTCCAGTTTTCTGGTAGTTTATTGGAAATAAGAGTTTCAGGGACTTTCCTGCCTGGCCTGGCTTTGAACCATGATCCTCAGATCTTAGCCTTCTGAGTAGCTAGGATTACACGCATGAGCCACCAGCGCCCAGCATTCACACCACCATTTCTATTCATTGTACCAACAAGAATTAGTTAATCATCTAATATTTACTGATGTTTTAGTTATTTACTTGCCATGTAAAAAATCTTCCCCAAAATATATAAGTTTAGACTAGTAATTATTTTATTTTCTGTCCAGTCTATAATTTGGACTGAGGTTTGTTATTGGTTTCATGTGCTGTGCTTAGTTGGTGAGTCAGCTGGGCACTTGGTCCTGGTAAAATGCTGAAAAGACAGGATCTCCATATATTTGTCTCTATTTCTGTTTCTGTCTCCTGTTTTGGCCTGTAATGTGGTAATCTCAGTCGTTCCTTCTCAACTCTATACATGAAGTCTACATTCAACTTTCCTTCTTTCATGCTCTCTGGACTTCTTATATACCAACTGATAATTCCAAGAATACAAGCCTGAAACATCTGATAACTAAGAGATTAAAGGAGCAGAGCGTCCCTCTATCCACATTTGCATAATCGAAGAAAGGATCTGTCTAAAACACAATAACCACCAGAGTCACTAATGTAACAAACTACCACATGCTATTTCTTGGCAGCAAAATTTTAATTCACCCCCACATAAAAGATGCCCTCATCTATCTTTAGATAGCGCGAAGATTTTATTCATCTTTTTTGGCTTTTCTCAAAGGCTCTGGATTCCTTGTGTGACTTTCCATACCAGGCACCCATGGACAATGTCTCTGGAGTATCGTTGCTGGTATTCAGTAATCTAAGCTTCCGATCAGAAGACAGAGGAGTTGATAGGGCATGACCTGTATCACTTATGATCCTGAAGCAATGATTAGAAGGGATAAAGGTTCTTTTTACAATAAAATGGGGGCACTAAGCGAGAGGTACAAAGTAGAAGGGATATAACTCAGGAAAGTAGAGAGATGGGGGCTGTCCACACTGAGTGGACAATAGGGATTTAAAAATAAGAATGCATTGACTATTTTGGAATGCTTTTTGTCCCCATACACACACAGATTAAATAGGATAATACATTCTCATCCCAGTGGATGAGGTTCCCCACTTCTCCCTTGGTAGATCACTGTGTAAGCCATGCTTTCATAGCAATTCTGAAATCCAGAAACATGTCCTATGTTAGGTCCAGTTCTTCCCAAAGTCTGCTTATCCAGGTCCCGTATTTCACAGTGGTGAGGATTAAGGGCTCCATAATTTGCTCTGTGACCTCAGATAGGTGACATATCTTTCCAAGCTGTCATAAAGATTTTTAATCGTATTTATTATGACAGTTAAGTGTTATGTTGTGAGAACTTAAAATATTACATATAAAATCAATCATCATGTATGGACACACAGATGAGAAATCATGTTAGAATGAACTTTTAAATATAATATACATAAAATCCCAAGCATTGTCTGCTAGGTATTTTGTGGATGGGAGCATTATTATGTTATAGATCTGTTTCCATGAATATGAATACTAAACACTAGAAAGATATTATGCCCAATAGAGAACTATATGTTGCTTAGATAACATACACAAACAATAATGTTCTTTTCTCTCTTACAGAAGATCTCTGCAGAAGATCATAATTTGAAACTGTCAGTACCTTTGTTGTTGTTGGGAAGAAAAATTTTTGAGAGAAAGGAATGAGATAACACCGAAGATAAGATTTGATTCCACGTCTTTGAAATCATACTACATTGTGGAAAGGTGGATTATATAGGACCCCAAAAATCAGTGGAAAAAAGCGGTAACTTAGTTAAATTTCCCAGCAGATTTAAAACACGGCTCTGGGTGGCATGAGGGATTTGATAATGGTCTCTCTTGTTATGAAAAGGGCACCAAAATGTGACGTCAAGTGTCATGGTACTCTACTTTTCTCCCTGGGAGGACAGTTTCCAATTATCTTCCTCCAATATTCAGAGGCCGGGCCAAAACATTACAAAGTGGCGGCTTGCAATGTCCAAAGTGACAGCCCTGTCAGAGACTCACAGTCTCCTTGCCCTTCCAGTGAGCCTTCAGATATGGAAAGAATTCAAGAATAGCTGAATTGTTTCGGAGAACTTGATGGTAGTGATATATATTGGAACGGAAACACAAGGGCTGTCTTCAATGTCAAGACCATTCTCTGTGTTAAAACATCTCTTAAAACATGCTGTCTGGCCTTACCTCATTTTCTTGTTCTGTCGCTTATAGTTTCCATTTTGTTCTTTCTTTGCCTCAGACAGATTTGGGTCATGACATGCTTTTAACCTAATTTGAAGAAGAGCAAGGTGGCAATCAATGTAAAAAAGAAATAACCTTTTTTAAATATTGGAGGGAGACCTGAAATTAAATCATGAGCAGGTCTCGAGGTCTGTGGCTCAACACTTGCTCCTAAGTGACTGGGTTTATATCATGAATCTTCTCCTCCGTGTGTCTGATCCAGATTTCACAAATTGATGTCATGGAATTTCATAAATCTACTATGTCACTTCAATGGCTCCCTTCTCCAGTGATCAGAATCTGACTTTTCCTAGGTGATTGCCACAATTCTATCATTCCTCCTAAATAGACTACCGTTCTCAAAGTGATAGAGTACAAACAGTAGCTTTTACTGAGATCCCGTTCCTGCACCTGGCTGACAATCACTGAGCATCTTGAAGATAAAGGTTCAGTGTTTGGATGCCTGTTGTATCACATATCTTCAAAAGGATTTTCACAACTCTGTGCTCTGTATTCGCTGCTGACCTGCCCCTATCAGCTGATTCATTCCGGTAGCTTCTAAAACAAATCTACAGATGACTGACGTCTCTTGGGTAATTCTTTCACATCATCAAGATGCCCCTCTTTGAAATTAAAACCATTTCATTTGGTAGTTCTTTCTCTTCCTCTGCAGATTTTCTTTTATTCTGCTTGCTGACCCAAAATGACAAAAGGTTAAATCAACTCATTTAGCTACTCAGTTTAGGAGAGGTATAATTTCTGTTTTCATATTTAATATGCTAACTCTGATGAGCTAAAAACACAGTCAAAAATCAACATCTTGTCTTTATCATTTAATTCAAACACCCTTGTAGGTTTCAGTTCAAGGAAGTTTTTCACTTATTGATTAATCTGACCATGATATAGTCCATATAAAATAATTCAGTCTTTAAAAAAAGATTAGTTATTACTGCTGATCAGTATAAAATAAAAATAGGTATGGCTATTGAAATCCAGAGATTTTTCTTTAAATTTGATTTTAAGTTTACTGAGCATTGGCTAGACCAAGTGGATAGTGGCATAATCAAGTGAGTTTGGCTATTACCATATTATCTTCCCTATTATTTGATAAAAGGAATAACTAATACAAATGACTGGTAAAAGTTGTGGGAGAAGAAAAATTTAAAGATAAATATATATATTTTTTAATCAGTGTAACCCAAGGAAGTTAACACTAGAAGTAGATCAAGTACTGCCGTGGGACTTGATGCATATTTAATTCCTTAATTTTTATAAGAAAAAAAGACACCACGAACGTCTGTTGTAATCAGTGTACTCACTGGCTGTTGACTGTGGTCTGTTTTAGACATGTGTGTAAACATATGTCTACTTAGGAACATATCCAATCTTTGAGTCCTGTATACTGTGAGGTATAAAAGCCCCAAGCCATATTTCCAGTTACATCTGCTTTGCAAGAACCTTGCAATACCTGATTAAGATGTGGACATTCTTATCGTTACCTTTGAATCAGAGCAGACTCTTGACTGCTCCTACCAGGTGCCTAGAAGTGACTGTGAATCTTATGATCTAGTGCATCATTCTTAACTTGCTCCGACCTTGATTTTGGGGGTATAACTCTCATGTCCTCAGGTGGGACATATGATCTGGGAATATATCATAGAAGTGCTCAGACCACAATCTCCAGCTGTCATCTTTGTGTACCAACAGTATTATTTTTTGATTCAACTTTTGTAATCCAGCTTTGAGGTCTAGCAGTCTTCAGTCTGATGAGCAGGGAGCATTCCTGTCATTCCTGTTTGATTTCTTTACTTCCTCCATCCAATATATGTAAGTATGTATTTAGTTATATTTACGTTTTTATTTTTATTTATTTATTTATTTTTTGTTGGTCGTGGGACTTGAACTCTGGGCTTGGGCACTGTCCCTGCGCTCTTCAGCTCAAGGCGAGCACTTGACTGCTTGAGCCACAGCGCTACTTCCAGTTTTCTGGTGGTTTATTGCATATAAGAGTCTTTTGGACTTTTCTTGGGCTGGCTTTGAACTGGGATCCTCAGGTCTCAGCCTCGTGAGTAGCTAGTATTACAGGTGTGAGCCAACGACACCCTACTTATATTTAATTTTTAGTGTGGCACTTGAACTCAGGATCTTATGCTTACTAGGCAGATGCTCTACGGATGAGCCATAGTCCTAGATTTTTTGACTTAGTTATTTTTTGGGACAGGGTCATGTATCTTTTGCTCCACACAACTTGGACTATGATTCACCTACTGATGCTTCTTGTGTAGCTGAGATAAGCATGTACGTCAACCCTATCTTGATTAAGATGACCTTTTTGCCCAGATTGGCCTCTGATCTTTACCTATATAGCTAGGATTATAAATGGGAGCCATGGTTTCTGGATCCAAGTATCCTTTAGGTGGGGTTTGATTGTGCAAATTTGAATATATCCATGATAAAGTAGTATATAGCCAAATCAAAAACAAATGGGTAAATTCCTTATTTACTGATTGGGTAAAATGCAAAATATTAGAAATACTTTTAGATGAAAAAGGAATAAGCTATGGAATGTCCCTGTTTCCCCTCTATTACCTGTATCAAGTTTAAATATATTGAAAACATTTAAAATATACTTATCCCTGGAAGGATCTTTGAGACCTATTAACATTGGTTACCTGTGGAGAGCTATTGAATACCTGGGAAAAATCAGAGGGGCAGAATGTTTACAATTTTTACCTGTTTATAATTTTGTAATGTGAAATAATTATGCATTTTAAAATAAAATACACAAGATATTGAAAAGCTATAGCTCTGAATCAAGCTATATCATTGTGATCTTCATGTATTTGTGCCCCTCTGCCAGACTGGGAACATCTATAACTTACTGCTCCCAGGTCCCCATTGCTGTCTCCAATGCTTAGCATGGAGCAGAACTCAGGCCTTTCTGGATGGAATGTAAGGGACCACTGGTAAGAAGAGGGACACTGATGCAATCTTCTCTTCAGAAGGATGCAGAAACCATGGGGATGAAGTTCTAAGTGTCACTCTTGGGAGGGTTTATGGGAAGTCCTGTGTTTTGAGCTGTCTTTTGCACACCAATAGTGCAGATTTGCAATGACAGATAGAAGTGGTGGTGCATGCCTCTAATCCCAGCTCCTAGAAAGGAGGGGATAGGAGGATCATGGTCCAGCAAGGGTTCTTGATCAAAGCATGAGAACTTATCTGAAAAACAAACTAAAAAATATCAGAAGGCTTGAGGGCATGGCTCAAGTGGTAGAATGCTTGTTAGCAAACTTGAGGTTATGCTTTCACAGCCTACAACCAATGACAGAGGAAAGGAAGGAGAAGGAAGAGAATCAGAAGGATGAAAAGGAGGAAGAAGAGGCAAAGCAGGAAGAGGAGTGAAAAGAGGAAGAAGAGGAAAAATATTCTCTGATGGGTCAAGGATGTCACAGGTACAAATAGAGCATGGTGTCTTCTAGAAACTCAGTTGGCATGAGTTCCTCAGCAGGTACACTGGAACTGGAAAGAGTGTGCAGTTCAGCAAAAAAGATTAAGAATACGAGTCATTTTATAAGCCTAAAGAGGGAGCACCACTTGTTTATCTAGTTAGTGCAAAGGTCCTTGCAGTGAAAACAAAGCTGATGTGTTTAAATGATTGATGACTAATCCATTTGGTGGTTGCAGCCTACTATAATTCTTTATCACTTCACTAACAGAGCCACCATATGTGGTTTGTGTGACAGATGCTAGATGCTTGCAATAGGAAAATGTAATTCAAAGAAACAATTTTTAATGCACTAGTTCAGATTTAAAAGCCATTCAGTTGGCCTCTGAGAATTAAAAATTGGATATATTCATCTGGTATTTTAAACAGATGACTTCCATTTCCATTTCCATTTCTAAAACACATCTCTCTTACATACACGCAAATTAGCCTTTATAGTATTAACATCTGACGTTTATTCAGTGCAATCTCCCACTTTACTTTTGTTCTCCAAAGGTTCATTTTCTAGTATTTAATTTTCCCATTGAAATGATATTGTCAATGATATTGGATTTTATTCAGTTTTCCGAAATTATCTTACACATTATGTACTAGAGGCTTTGTAAGAAAGATATTCTTTTACCTCTATATTACTGTTATTCTTTCCTTTGTGTGCTTATGAAAAACTGCACTGCAACAGCACAAACTTATTTTTTCTCATAAAGCAATAGGGACATAAACGTAGAGCCACAAACATGAATAAATCCTGAGTCCTCTGTTGTGTCTACCTTTCTACTTGTACAAGAGAAAGATTCTAATTTACATACATCGTACTCCAGGCATTCACAGGCAAACAATGAATGACTACAGATAGGCCTGTGTGGCAGAAAGTCTTAGATGTGAATCCAGCTTCTGTTGCTAATTGGGCTGTATTTTTTGGTAAATTATCAATCTCTTTCTAGCTTCATCTGCAAAATGGGAATAAATCTCCCTGCCATTAAAAGCAGAAACATAATATTGGTGTTCATTTATAGATACCCTTGTCAGGATACCTAGATTCAAATGTGTAGTTCTAGTTCTTTGACCTAGGGGACTGATTTACTCTAATGGCTTCTAAACTCTGTTGCTTGTTAAAATCATCTGAGAATACTTAAACATTCTTTATGCACAATGCCATATTAATTAAATAAGAAATTTGGAGAGCTAATCTATAGACTCTGATATTTAAAAATTCCCTCCCAAGTAATTCCAATTTAAAGCCAAGTCTGTCTAGACTTGTATAAAATGGGGAAACTTGTATAAAATGAGGACTGAAAGAAATATCCATGTAGGCAAAACATATAGCATAGTGCCTGGCTCAGGGATGCATCTATTCAATTTGCTCTCATTTTATAAAGTATCTGTGACAGTGAAGTTGTACAACATATCTGTGCCTTTTAAAAAATTGAATGATTGGGGGCTGGGAAGGTGGCTCAGTGGTAGAGCGCTTGCCTTGCATACCTGAGGCCCTGTGTTCAATTCCTCAGCACCACATAAGCAAAAAAAAAAAAACCAAAAAGGGCACCGGGGCTCAAGTGGTAGAGCGCTAGCCTTGAGCTGAACAGTTGAGGGACAGTGCCCAGGCCCAGAGTTCAAGCCCCATGACTGGACCCCCCCAAAAAATTGAATGATTATCTACTGTTTGGCTTTTCTTCAGTACTCTACTTCATTTGTATCCTCTGTGTCCTGGGTCATTTATCACAATTTGACTCAATAATAAAATTGTGAAATATGGGAAAAAAATCAACATCTGCATTCCCAAACCAGATCTGCCCCTAAATGACCTATTGACTCTGGGCAATCATATAAACTTACCTATTTTACTGTCTGCTTTGTATTTCTTATATAATCCAACTCACTTGGTGCTTGCATCATACATAAAAGGAAATACAAATTTTTCCAGTGTTAGGAAGCCAGTAAAAAGCCTACCTAGACCTTGTCCCTTCCCCCACTCTCTGCCTCTTCCCAGAGGAAGAGTGAATGGAACACAAAAAGAGGAGTATTTTCCTCATGCTTACTTTTTTTTCTAAAAATTGAAGGAATGGAAAGAAGTAAACTTTAAAAACTATTTTTCACATTTAAGATTGAGTTCTGATCAGGTGAGCTTGATATGTATGATATGAGAAGTCATGTGCTTCAAAACTTTAGTTTTAGGACTAAGCACATTCCTATAATCTTAGCACTCACAAAAATGGTGGGTACACAGACAGGTCTTATTTTACTGGAGACAAAACAGACCTTAGAAGGTCGTAGGTAGAACTGTCAGAACCAAAATTTCATTTTTGCTTCTGTTGTACCTTTGGAAAGAAGATGTAGAAGGGGAAAACACATAGAAACCAAAAAGAAGTATACCAACCCGTCCTTCTGTGAAGAGCATTAACTTCATATAACTCTATTGAATAAGGTAATTTTCAATAGTAGTTAACCAACTCAAGTATATTTTTGTTCTTTTGAATAGGTGGTGATATTTGAGGTTGTATCATTTTTAAAGCCAGAGAGAACTGTGTTGTTTATTTAACTTACATAAAGCAGCTAGTAAACTATTTAATTTAAATATATACACATGGATCTATAGATATGATAATCTATTAATATTTGTATTAGTATATACACATATTGTATATGTAGGCTTCTATATGAAATAGCATCTGTTTTTTATAAATTTCATATTTATATTTTGTTGTTATTAATAAGGACTTACAATTCTTTTTTTTTCTTGCCAGTCCTGGGGCTTGAACTCAGGGCCTGGGCACTGTCCCTGAGCTTCTTTTGTTCAAGGCTAGTATTCTACCACTTGAGCCACAGCACCACTTCCAGCGTTTTCTGTTTTTGTGGTACTGAAGAATCAAACCCAGGGTTTCATGGATACTAGGCAAGCATTCTACCACTAAGCCACATTTCCAGCCCAAAGGAATTATAATTCTCTAAGTAAGGCAATGAATTCAATGCTTCTTGGACAATGTCCTCCCTTCCTTCATTTTTCCCCATTTTCCTCCTCTTATTCCTGTCCATTTTTGACATAGTGTATATTAAATACCATAACTCTATTTGTTCATCTTCCTATCTCCATTCCTGTGTCCCCCATTTGCCTCTCCCCATTAAAAAGATAAAAGAACAACAAAACAAATGCAAATAACACCAGCAATAAGAACACCAACAACAAAATCCACGTTTCCATGTCCTGAAATTTGTTTTGTTAAGTAGTATTTTCTTCTCTTTATTTATCTTTGTGAGTTATACGGCTTGAACTCAGGACCTGGGTGTTGTCTCTGAGCTTTTTTTGCTCATGAATAGCACTCTACCACTTTGAATCACAGCTCCACTTCTGGTTTTCTGGTGGTTAATTGGAGATCAGAATCTCTCTCTCTCTCTCTCTCTCTTTCTTTCTCTCTCTCTTTCTCTATCTCTCTGGCCAGGCTGGCCAGGCTGGCCAGGCTGGCTTTAAATCTCAATCCTCATATTTCAGCCTTTTAAGCATCTAGGATTACAGGTGTGAGCCACCAGCACCCAGCTGTAAGTAATATTTTAGATGTAGAAGGAAGTTACACCTTTGGGTTCATTCCCTAAATATACCCTCATTTAGTCTGACTATGTGTGGATGTTTAGGTTATCATGTCTAGTTTTATTTTAGGTCTAGCTTCCACATACAAATGAAAGCATATACCATTTGTCTTTCTGAGCTTGGCTTACCTCACTTAACACAATTTGTTCTAGGTCCATCCATTTCCTTGAAAATGATATAATAGTATTCTTTCAATTGGATGAGTCAAATTCTATTATATACATGGACCACAAATTTTCAATTCATTCATCATCTGGGTATCTGGGATGCTTCCATAATTTGGCTATTGTGAATAGAGCAGCAATGGACATGGATGTGCTGGTGTCCGTAAGGTATCTTGGCTTGTGATGTTCTGGCTAGATGCTCAGGAGTAGTATGGCTGAGTAGTGAAGTTCTATGTTTGGCTTTTGAGAAACTTCCAAACCACCATCCAGAGTTGTTGTACCAGTTTACATTCCCACCAACAACCCAGGAAAATTCCTTTCTCCCCACATCCTTGCCAGTAACCGTTATTACCCAAATTCTCAGTGTTGGCCAGTCTAACTGAGGTGAGAGTGAATGTTTGGATTTGCATTTTCTTTATGGCCAAGTATATTGAACATTTCATCATGTGCCAATCTTACTTCTTCTCCTGAGAAGTCTCTTAGCCCGTTAACCCATTTATTGATTGGTTTATTAGTTTTTTGGGGGGCTGTTAATTTCTTGAGCTCCTTTTATATTTTGTATAATAGACCTTTGTCAGATGTATTCTGGTAACGAAATAGTCTGTTGGCTGTATAGTTACATAATGTAGTTACTATGTCCTTTTCTGTGCAGAAACTGCTTAGTTTGATATAATCTCATTTGTTAAGTTTCTCTCCTATTTGCTGCACCCCTAGGACTCTTCAAAAAATTCTTGCCTGTGCCTATCCATTCTAAAGTTTCTTTTATTCCATAGTTCAATAGTTTCAAAGTTTCAGGTCTGATGCTGAGGTCTTTGATCCACATGGTGACACTTGTTTTTGTATGATATAATTTAGTAGAAGTTCTTCTCAAATAGTAAATTTTCTGAGAAGATGGTTGGGTAGGCATCTATTAGGTTTTAAAGGCATCTATTAGGTTTTTAAAGGTTTTTTAGTGCATGAAGACCTTTCCTGGAACATAGTGTCAATCACCAACTATTTCTCTGTGTATGATGCGCATAATAAAATTTAAAAAAAGTCTCCAAACTAGACTTACTTTAATCTCCCTCATCATTGTCCTTAATGAGACATCTCCTCCCCCTTTTCAGGTCTGTTCTACTTGTAAACTTTCTCTATTGGAGAGAAATCATTAAATTGCCCTCCCAAAGAGCCTTCCCCCAGAGCCCAGTACAAATAAAACCTTGATGTGAGCTTCAACACATTTGTCTGGGAAGCTGTTTTAACATATTCCTCATCATTATGCACCCAGGTGGTTCAAGCAGTAGCCAACTTTTTCTGTTCTAGAGTATTGAATGCAAAGTCAGAGATTAAACACAGGTATTGGTCCAGCCTCTCATCAGTATTTAATCTTGGAGAGATTTAATGGGGTTTTCCAAGTCATGTGCTTTCCAGTTAATTAACTTTGGTGAAACCTTGATTTATTAAGCAGACATTACTTAGAATTAAATGTTTTCTTCAGCTGCAGGAGAGGCATTGAGTCTCCTGTCACAAAAGCCCTCCATTATTAATAATTATGAAGTCGCAATCATCCTTTCGTGAATATTTCCCCTGATACTTTCATTTAGAATCTCGACACAGGAAAAGGGTGAGGAAATGAACTATGCAGAATGATAAGGAACAAGAAGCTAAAAGCTCAAGGCAGTCGGCTGGTTCATAGATATAGCTGAAAAGGAGGAATTGCATTGTTCCTCTCCCTTCACCCCTTTGCCATCAGTATTGCTTTCCTCATTTAATAAATGTTTGATGCACACTATATAGCTGGCAATGAAGTAGGCATGCTATACAGCAATGAGTATGATAGATTGGACCTATCTTTTTGGGCTTTCTTCCTGGTGGGAAGACAGACATCCACTGGGTAATTATAATTACAAAAGTAGCATAAAACAAAGCCAACCACAGCTAGACTGGGGTTCAAGATAAGACTGCCTGAGGTAAGTGATTTTTAAGCAAAGACATGATTGATAATCAAACAGGAGATAAATAGGAAGAAGTCAGGGGATGAAACATTCTGCCCATGTAATGGGTGCTCAGAAAATCAGATCTCAGATGTTCAGCCCAAGAGAGTAAAAGCAAGGTATTGAGCTAGAGAGCAGCAGAAAACCACCTGAACTTCTTGATCTGAGGAAGGAGTAGACTGCTCAGATATTGATTCTCTTCTCTGAGTGCAAGAGTATGAGGTGTGATATTCCTACATTTAACTTTTGACCACACATTGGTCTGTGGAGCATTGGTCTTTAGATGGACACACACTGATTTATAATAATTCACAACACCAAAATGAGAAGATTTTATTTAAAACTGTAAACTTATGCATTGAAAAAAGTGGGCATCTTAGGTGGCACTTGATGAATGGCTAAATGTGGATTAAATTGTATTGAATTTAGTGACAGTAGGGGTACTAAAATTGTTATTCATATTTTTGGAACTATCTTAAAATAGGGAAGCACAAGGAAAATTGAGAGAAATATTACATATTACTATTCAGAATTAATTGTCACTGATATGCTGTCATTTTTGTTATCCATTAAAATAAATTATATATTTAAAAGTTGGGGAGTAGGGAAGGTGGGGGAGGGAAGGGATAGTAGGAGAAAAATAAAGGAGGGGGTAACAATACTCAACAAGAAATGTACTCATTATCTTGCCCATGTAATTGTAACCCTCTGCATAGTATTTTCATAATAAAAATAAAGAAATGTACTCATTACCTTACTCATGTAACAGTAATCCCTCTGTACAGCATCTTTACAACAAAATAAAATTAAAAAAATAAAAGTAGATGCTAACTATGAAACTAATGTCTAAAGAAGTATCACACAATTATGATAAAAGAGTTAAGGATAACACAAGAATTTGGAAATGCAGGTTCTGAGATGATCATGTCAGTATGAGGCAGGGAAGAGTAAATGATTATACAAAACAGAGTGAAAACTTAAGAGCTAGATTGAAGTCACAACTCAAGAGCTCTTGAAGCTAGAATGAATAAGTGAAGGTGTTTTTTTTTGTTTGTTTGTTTTTTGGTCTGTCATGGGGTTTGAACTCTGGGCCTGGGTGCTGTCCTTCAGCTCTTCAGCTCAAGGCTAGCTTTCTAGTACTTGAGCCACAGCACCACTTCTGGTTTTCTAGTGGTTTGTTGGAGAAACGAGTCTCACAGACTTTCCTGCCTGGGCTGGCTTTAAACTGTGATCCTCAGATCTCAGCCTCCTGAGTAGCTAGGATTACGGGCATGAGCCACCGGTGCCCGACCAAGTGAAGGTATTTTGATGTAGGTAACAGGGAAGACAATAGTGACAGAGGGTAGAGGATACAGTCCTCCTTGAAGACAAGAAGACAAAAATGTAGGAGAAGCAGAAGAAAGAATAAGAGGAAGATGACAGGAGAGCAGGAAAAGCAAGAAAAGAAGGTGGAGAAGATGAAGTCATGTAGAGCTTAGTACTCGGTGTCTTGTTCATACTCCCTGAGTGAAACAGAAAATAGAGTAGAAAGGAAGAAATTAGGACCAACAGAAACTTCTGGCAGAGTGCTAGTGACATTCACAATCCATTACATTCAAGCTGATTCTGTATCCTTATCTAAACTTAAAGAGCATCAGAAGAAGCTGGGCTGTTGTCACACAGTAGCATTTTGATGAGTATGAAAATTTCAAGTTATAGGCCATTGCTACGTCCAGCAAACAAACAAAACAACAACCAAGAAACAAACCAAAAATTAAAAAAAAATCCTTGAGCCTTCCAGGAATAAGTCAATAAGCGCTATCAAAATGTGAAAGTCAAGAAAGCTATTTAGAATAGAGAAAATTACAAAACAAAATTCAAACCAGTTCTTAAACAGTTCCTCTCAAGGGGAAGAGTTGAGACACCCTGTACCATTATCATAGTGGCTACTGGAAAAGGA
This sequence comes from Dipodomys ordii, assembly GCF_000151885.1. Taxonomy (NCBI): domain Eukaryota; kingdom Metazoa; phylum Chordata; class Mammalia; order Rodentia; family Heteromyidae; genus Dipodomys; species Dipodomys ordii. The sequence continues at coordinate 21,207,226 of NW_012267224.1, forward strand.
GTCAGGAGGAAGAGGAAGGAGGGAGAGAAGCAGGCAACAAGGGGAAGGAAACGATAGTTTGAAACAAATATGGAAGCCATCTCAAGGCAAAGTTGCTCTCCTCTCTGTTCCCTGAAGTATGGGACTTCCATAGGAAACAAGACTGAATATTTTCTCAGAATGCTGAAGCTCCTGTTCTCAGCCCTGAGCCCTGTTGCTCACTGAAGTCTCTGAGATTTATATTTCTCATAATTAAAGTAGCAAGTAATGATTTATTGAGAAAATGTAGTATAATGCATATGTAATAATTTCTATAAACTGTTTAATATAAAAGAATTCAGCATCCCTTCATATAAATAACATGTATAATATATAAATTATATATATGTATTTTTACATATATGATATCATCTCAATATATCCCTTCTTAGGAACTAGTTAAAGAAGCTTTCTAGGCAGAGAGGAAGCTGATTTTTTTGTTAGTATTGTCTTGATATGGGGGCATAACAAATACTTTCAGCATTGTCTTTCCAAGGAATCTTTCTTAACCCTAGCAAAAAGCTGTGTATTCTAAACCCTCTGTGGAATCAAATTTGAAAACTGAATGTTGGAGATTAATGAGGACATTGCTAAGGGCTTGTGTTGATCATAAATTATTTTGTCTACATTTGCAATTACATTAATTCCCAGAAGTACTCCAATATTTAGTAAAAATATTCAGGCTGTTAAAGTAGCATTCAAACTGAAATATGGCAGTTGTAATTTTCTCCTCCAGAATTAAATTGTTTACCTGAGCTATCATCTGGGTGTTTCTGCATTATACTTCCCTCTCATCATAGTTGTTTGTGCCAGCCTAAAATATCTTTTCCTTTACCTGTCAGGGAGCCTTAATTTCTGTATTTGTGGATTTATTGCTGGAGACTCTTCTGTCATAATGCAAAGTGTTCTACAAGTCAAGAAGGGCTGTATACCCAGGCACTGTAACATACACATACCTTGCTGGGACTTCGTCCATCTTGTACATTACAGTATTTGGCAACCAAGTCTGTACAAATGTCAGAAGACTGGATCATGTTGCCTTCTTGTTGGTCCTACTCACCAAAGGCCTTTCAACTGAACTTCAACCTCACTTCCTTTACATGAACAACAGCCCTCTAACTAGGCTCCTGGTCTTGAGTCCAGTGTTTTCCAACTTCGGTTTGGATAAGAATTGTCTTTTTGTTAAAATCTGCAGAGTCCTAGGGGTTACTTTCAGGAAACTGGACTCAGAGTTGAATTTGGAGTCTGGGAATTTGTATTGTCACAAGTTCCTGAGTGATTCTGAACGAGGTGGCTTGTGAGTCAGATCCTGAGGAACACTTAGTCTAATCTAACATAAGCAACCACTGTGAAAAGTTCTTGTTTTCTTTCATCACTGAGTTATTCTGTCTCCCACAACTCACTCATCAGTTCACCTCTCTCATCCCTTCTAAATGTAAGTACTTTAAGGGCAGGGCTTTGTCTGTCTTTGTTACTCCTCTGTCTCTAGCTCCTAGCTCCTATTCTAAATCTGGCATAAACTTAAAAGTTCCCAATTCACTGTGGTTTCCCTTATGAGATCTCTTTTTTTCTGGTGGTCTGATAGTGTCATGTATTCAGGAAGACATTCACTCCTATCTCAGGCTAGTGATAGGTGGTACCTCTTGTGGTGCTGGTCATTGTCACAGAGTCACGGCTCTTAGTGTCCCTTAAGTTCATGAGATCTGAATGTGCGACCATCTATAGTGCTGTAGTGCTTACCTATGGTTAGGTGGATTAAACACACTTTTTTATTTTTATTTATTTAATTTATTTCTTAAAATAAGTTTTTATTGTGAAAATACTGTACAGAGGGGTTACAATCACATGAGCAAGTTCATGAGTACATTTCTTATCAAGCATTGTTGCCTCCTAATTTGTTTTTCTCCTACCATCCCTTCCCTCCCATCTCCACAACTATACTCCCCCCCAAACACACTTTAAATACACTTTTATATATTCAGCTTATGTGTTAAGTTTGTCTGACTGTTCCCTCAGGTGAGTCAAAGGCCCTATTTATGTTATTCAGTAAGTATTTTATGAATGAATGATGAGTGAATAGATTGGTTAAGGTACTGGTCACTGCTGGTCTTCAGAACTGTTCCTCCTTACTGTGTCAGTTAATTTTCCCAATTACATTGATCATGTTATTCTTCTCACTCTTAAATTCCACCCTCCATGCTGAATAGCTTATAGAAATGTACACCCTACTTCATACACTAGGAAAGATTTCCATGGTCCCACCTCAACCTTTCTGATAGTCTTTCTTAGGGATGATGTTTCCCAACACCCACTCTTCTTTACCTCAGTCATTCTTCACCAGTTACTCAGTTGCATTTCACGTGGTTATGCATTGGCTTATGTTGATTTCTCACCCAGAATTTCCTTCCTTTTTATCTGTTTTCCTAAAGCTCCACTTGGATCCCTATAGTCTAAAATTTTTTATTTACACATCCCGTTCTCTATGATATCTGCCCAGTACTTTCTTCCAGTAGTTTGTTTGGTGCTCCCATCTCCTCTTTTCATTGCCACTCTGAAGGCATTTCTTGTAATGTTTTGTGGCCCTCGTCCTTGTAGTCCAAGTATTTAGGATAGCATCTATCACATAATAAATCTTTAGTAAATAATCCTGGAAGGAAGAAATCCCCTCCACCCCCCCCCCAAGCAATAAAACTGATGCTAAGAGAAATCAGACATCTTGAGTTCTCAGGTATGAGATCTCATCATCAATCTTGACTCTAGTGGGAGAACAAAGGAGGAGGAAGAAACAGACTTAGACAGCTCTAAAGTCTAGACAAATCTGTTTCTTTTCCTGATTTGGCCAAGTGCCTTGACGAATTCAGCACTAATTTTTCTTAATGGCCTTAAAGAGAGTAGAAGGCAAGGTCATCAAATAAGATACATCAGAACACTGTCATGGCAGGTCTAATCCCTGTGGCAAAGAAGAAAGCTGGTTCTCCTAAAGGCATGGGCTAATAGCCAGCGTCTACCTTTCTATTAGCTTTTGTGTTCTTTATCTAATTGTCTACCAAGCTAAGAGAGAAACCACCAGAAGAAGATGATAAATATATCAAACTACAAGTATATTTGGAAAGAAAAGGACTCAGTACCCTGGTGGAATATGAAGACTATGTGTTACAGATTTCTAACTAAATTTCTACAGAGTTATAATGCAATAGACTACAGGAGAAATTTCAGAGTGAAAACCTTGGACATACAAGGCGTTTTTACTAAGAGAATCAGGAGCTTCACATCTCTTGAACTCATCAAGAGTTCAAAATGTTCAGAGAAGGAAGAATGAATGAGTTTTCAATTGTTTCTTCAGAGGGTTTGTACATACTGCTACATTTTTCTTTGATTCTTTCGAAGTCTAGTGAGGAGGGCTAACCTAGGAACTCTTAGACATATTGAAGTGATCCTATAGTAGAGCCACAAAACCTGCTGATGCAGCTGAATACAGATAATGGGACAAGCCATGGGTTTGTTGCAACAAATAGAGCTGAGAGCTGTTTAATCCTGACTGAACAAGTCTGCTTCAGAACAAGTTGATCTCCAGAGTGATATCCCTGAAGAGACTTTTATGGGAGAGGCTTACTGCTATATATAGACATACATTTTCCATGTCAAGGTGCAGAATGGAAGTTTCCAGTGAATGAGAATTGCTTGGCAGTCTTTGATCTTTAAATATATGTCATCTAGAGCTTCCCAGTTGAGACTACAATCAACTTCCTTTTTGTATTATTATTATTTTGGGTACAGTCGTGGGGCCTGAACTCTGGGCCTGGGCGCAGTCCCTCAGCTCTTCAGCTCAAGGCTAGCGTTCTACCACTTGAGCCACAGCACCAATTCCAGCTTTTTTCTTTTTGCTTATGTGGTGCTGAGGAATCAAACCCAAGGCCTCATGCATGGAAGGCAAGCGCCCTACTACTGAGCCACCTTCCCAGCCTGTCAACTTCCTTTTTGAATTAGGTCTTTTCTCCTAACTGCTGATGATAGAGGGTAAAGATACATGTAAATTGGCTGGAAATGGAGTATGAATTAAAAAATATTAAAACACTACATACTAATTCCTGTATGAGAAGTTATTGTTTTCTGGAAAACCCAGGTTTAGGTAGGGGACAAGATTTATGGCTAAATTAAGTGTAGGGTTTGAAAATTTCTTGGATAAAGCATGTCATTCCATATCAGGGATTTCTACATTTGTTGATTTAAACAACCATGGAAACCTGTTTGAAAAAAAAGTATCTGTACTAAGCCTGTATCGGCATCTTTTTCTTATTATTGTTTCCTAAATAATATAGAATAACAATTGTTTAATTACATTCACATTGCATTAGTTAGAGATGATTTAAAGTATGCAGGAAACTGTGCATCAATTATATGCAATGTTCTGTCATGTTAAGCAATGTGAGTGTCCACAGATTTCCAATTAAAGATTCTGCAACCATTCTCCCACAGACACTGAGGCTGACTGTGATATGTGTGTGTGTGTGTGTGTGTGTGTGTGAGAGAGAGAGAGAGAGAGAGAGAGAGAGAGAGAGGGAGAGAGAGAGAGTGGGAGAGAGAGAAAGACAGAGAAAGAGAGACACAGAGAGAGAGAGAGACAGACAGAGAGACAGAGACAGAGAGACTCAAAGAAATCCGTGAGTCTGTATAACTAAAAAGTTGTATCTTAGTGTAGAAGAAGTATCACTGAATAAAACTTGAAGTGGTTGTGAGATAAAGGAAGCCAATAAGAAATTAGTAAAGGATCAAATAAATACATGAGGCAAAGATTTGGACGAAGGTGCTGCTTTTGTAGCATCCAGGCTGGAAGAGCAGGGAGAGAGAGGAAACCAACATGTAGAGAGAGGAAAAACTCCTCTCACAGCAGAGAGAGGGGGGTATTTACTCTATAAAGAGTCGAACCAGATCATTTTTGGCTTCAGGTCCCATGAAGAGTTGAAGGCAGGAGTGACAGCAGCAGGATTAAGTGAGGGTCTGAATGTCCAGTGGCATGTGACTCTGCCCATTCCTTCATTCAGTTCATGGGATTCTGGCATCAGTCTGAGATGAGAGTGTGGGATTGCTCCGTGGAAAAAGAGGCCGATCATGCACTGAGATACATGTCACAGCACTGAGGTAGGATTTTTAATAAATTACAACTGCAAGTTCCCCCATTCCCCTTTGTATGCACACAAAAGTTCCTGTGAAGTTGTTTTTTTTAAAAAAAGCTTTATTCTCTAATAGGAAAAGAAAACTTATAGATGATCCAAGAAGGTGTCTTGTGAAATGCAATGAAAATAGAGACATCACGGGAAAATCACACCTGGGGAAAAGAGAAAAGTGAGATAATAAGTTCATGCAAATAAATGCAAGAGCAGGTAACCAAAAATGAAATGCAAAAGACAGTAAGGGAACAAGAAAAAGTCGTTAGGGTTTTAAAAGTCATTACAGTTGCAGAATAGAGAACTGCATTAGAGGGCTTAGAAAATAAAGTATCAAATTTTCACCCAAGGGGAAAAAATGAAGAAAAAAAGAAAGAGAAAGAAGAAAAGCATTCTAAGAGCAAAGAGAGACAAAATAAAAAGGAGAAAACTATCAAAGAAAAAGTTTAAGACATCCTAGCATTAAAATATAGGCAAGGCCCGCAGATTACCAGACTGAATGAGGACTGCAGATACATCATTATGAAATTTCAGGAAAAGAGGAAATATTAATAAATACTCATAAAACTGTGTTCTTTCTCAAGAAGCTACAGCAGAGTAGCCGGTAGCAAAATAGTGGTGAAAATGAAGTTAAGAGAAGAAATAGAAGAGACTACATGGTCAATTTTTTTTCATGGAAGCCAAAGAAAACATGATGACAATAATCCTACAACAGATCTAGGAAAACAGTGTAGATAATATTTTGTGATTGGAATTCTATATTCTATTCTATAAAACTATTAGTCGGGTGATAGCAGTAATCTTAGGAAACTGAAGATCATGATTCAAAGCTATACTGGGCAGAGAAGTTGATTAAATTAAAAACTCCATTAGATAAAAGTTGATGAGACTACATTTCCCAAATAGCCAGCAAAACAAAATAGTAGTGGCTCAAGGGGTAGATTGCCAGTTGAGTGAGTATGAGGCCCTGAGTTAAAACCTCCATACCACCAAAAACAAAATGATCGTTGACTTCAGAGTTAAACAAAACTGCATGTAATTGTGCAAGCCTAATTAGTTTTTAGCTAAGAATAGCTTTTCTCTTTGGGGAAGCTTGATTTTTTTATTAAATTTCCTTTGTGTTATGAGAACTATATGGTTTATCTTAGCTTACCTATTCTGTTAAAAACATTTTCTACTTCATAATAAGTATATAATAAGTACATCTCTTTCCACATAGGGATCCCACTTTTCATATAGTCTAACTTTTCATAAATCTAATGATACATGGTCTGAGGAAAACTATATGTATATATGCTATCAATAAGATATGATGATATGATACCAACATATGATATACTATGTTTTTCTTGGGGGTACTGGTAATTAAATTCCAGGACTTAAGTGCTCTACTACTTGAGTTATGTTACCAAATTGTTTTCTTTTAGTTTTTCAGATAGATTCTAATGGTTTTGTTAGGACTAGCCTCAAAACACAATCCTCCTACCTCAGCCTTCTGAGTAGCTCAGATTATTACTAGTGGAGACCTGGATGAGTGGCTTATTTTGAATTCAAAATCTTGATAACTTCAGCCCAAGGTTAACCTTGAACCATGACTCTTCTGTCTCTGCTTCCTGAGTAGCCAGGATTATACATCCAGCTTGGACCTTTCTATATTTACTGTCTTCCTGCAGGTAGATCCAGCATTGGCATCATGTTTCATATACCTTTGCCTAGGAGTCTCTGACTTCAAAGTGTGGCATGGTTCAAGTTGTTCAAACCTTTACTTTAGTTGGGCACTGGTGGCTCATGCCTGTAATTCTAGCTACTCCTGAGGCTTAGATTTGAGGATGGAGGTTCAAAACCAGCCTTGTCAGGAAAGTTTGCAAGACTCTTATCTCCAATAAACCACCAGAAAAAAACCAGAAATGGTGCTGTGGTTGAAGTGGTAGATCGCTTGCCTTGAGCTGAAGAGCTCAGGGACAGCGTTCAGGCCCAGAGCTCAAGCCCCATGATTGACAAACAACAGCAAAACCTTTACTTTAGACTTAATTACACTTTAATGTCTTAAGGTGCATTTTTCAATAATGGGTTTATTTTCTGCTAAATTTTAGGAACAATATGATATATATTTAATGAGTTAGCATGTGTGTGTGTGTGTGTGTGTGTGTGTGTGTGTGTGTGTGTGTGTGTGCATGCCAGTCCTAGGGCTTGAACTCAGGGCTGGCACTGTCCTTGAGCTTTTGTGGTCAAGGCTAGTGCCACTTTGATTCACAGCACCATTTCTGGCTGTTGTGGTAGTAAATTGGAGATAAGAGTCTCACAATCTTTCCTGCTTAGACTGGCTCTCAACTGGGATCTTCAGATCTTAGCCTCTTGAATAGCTTGTCTTAAAGGCATGAGGCACCAAAGCTCAGCCCACCTAAAGTTTTTAATCTGATAGTGAATGTGTATCTACCAATGTATCTGGCCTGCTTGAAAGGATGGCAGTTTCAAAACTATGTAAAATACTTTTCTTGGCTCTGCATTGAATTCCTCTGGGAGACCAAACTGTTTTAAATAGGAAGCAGAACAGAATAGAGTGTTTGATTAAGTATCTAAATGTGTGGGACAGACCTGGGATGGCTTAGGAAGCTAGAGAGTAATGTCTGTTTCTACAAAGGAAAGATGGCTGTGTCTGTATTACAAAATGATATCGATTCGCGCTGGCAGTAAAGCTTGTGGATTGGGAGTCTGCCAGCAGTTGAACTCACACAGAGTACCATATGTCACTAGACCTTTGTGAGTAATGCAGCCTGTCTGCAGTAAAGCCTTTGTCACAGACAAATATTTTAAAGTTAATCCTAGGGTTCAAAAGACATTTTAAGTCTTAGTAGAAATGAACCAAACGAAGACAGAAATGAATTTTAAGTGTCCAATATATTGTGTCACCAATCAGCCATACGAAATGTGATTGGACAGTCCCAATTTCCACAGAGCAAACTAGGATGAGTGATCTTCCTCTATAATGGAATCACCTTACATTTTTTTTCCTTTTTCCATCCCAAGAGTGTATGTTCTGGCATGAAGAATGATTCTCGGGATGATAAAGAAGTCTTATTTTTCTTCAGGGGCTCTTGCTGAATGTCAGTTTATGCCTTGAGAAAAAAATATGTGAAGTAAAAGACTTGATGATTCCATGAGAAAGCCAAATTCATTAGTAGAGACTTGAGGTTTAAAATCTGTAGCCATCTTTAAGGCTCTTATCTACCTTCGGGGGAAACACTATAGATTTCCATTCATGTGAAAGGCAAATGTGTATGTTCAACTGATACTGCCTAAAGATAACTTTGGTTTCAACAATCTACTTCATCAAGTGAAGGTATGAGCTGGCTGGATTTCCTAAATTCTCCAAACTGGACTTTGAAATGTACTGATTACAAGTTTATTACCGCTTACCAATAGTAAGTAGGTTCTATCAGGTTCTGTAGGCTCTGGCTGAGCTGGCTAATGTTTCTTCTGACCTTTTTGTAGTTTACTTCTCTCTCATTAAGATGACAAGAAGCCGGGCGCTGGTGGCTCACGCCTGTAATCCTAGCTACTCAGGAGGCTGAGATCTGAGGATCGCGGTTCAAAGCCAGCCCGGGCAGAAGAGACCATGAAACTCCTATCTCCAATAAACCACCAGAAAGCTGGAAGTGGTGCTGTAGCTCAAGTGGTAGAGCGCTCGCCTTGAGCTGAAGAGCTGAGGGACAGCGCCCAGGCCCAGAGTTCAAGCCCCACGACCGACCGAAAAAAAAAAAAAAAGAAGATGACAAGAGAAAAGGAGACAATTCTGTCTGAAAATGTTGAAGAGAATTATCAAGTTGCATTTTTACTCCTGCTTTAATCTGCAGAGTTCTCTCAAAATACTTCTCAAACAAAGGAGGAGGCAACAATGCTTGATAAGAAATGTACTCATTACCTTGCTCATGTAACTGTAACCCCTCTGTACAGTATTTTCACAATAAAAAATTATTAAAATACTTCTCATAGTGGAAGCAAACTGTTATTTTTTCCTTATAATATTTTCCTTATTTATTATTTTTTTTGTGAAACCAAATGAGAATTTTTAGCATCTTGGAAATCAAATTCTCAGCCCATCCAACAAAGTAACTTCAATGTGCATTTAATACCATCCACCCAGGCCTGAGAACCGGTAGGTGTGCATTCAGATGCGTCAGTTATAGTCTTTCTTGAAGACAGTCTAGCAAATTGCTTAGAAATGTCCGTATAAAGTGTTAAGACAGTAACAGTCTCTCTTCCCTGTCCAAATAGCATTTCTGTTTCTTCTGGTTTAAAATAAATTCCATTGGAAAGTTATCCAATTTTTTTTAAGTTATTTGAAAGGATACAAAGATTAAAGTCATAATACAGACATTGGAAAACAATTTCTAACATGTTAAAAAGAAAGCTATGGTTTTCTCTTAAAGATCTTTAGATTGTAATGAGGACCACATTCCAATATCTTTATGGGAACGGGTCCAGTGTCATTGAGAAAGGGGAGCAATTTTAATTAAACTTAATTGCTTGAGACCTTCCTTGTGTGGTCTTTCAGCACAAGGAGTGCAAAGACATCATCAAACTTAAAACCTTTCGCTCACGCAGAGCTTGTGTGAAGCATTCTCAAGCATATGGTTAGGCGGGACATGTCGAGACTGGAGCAGTGACCCAGATACTCACAGGCTTCTGAGTACTCAAAAAAAATCACCAGTTACTGGGCTCAGGAAAATGGTTTGTAAAACATTTGGTGGGAGGTGGGGCAGGGAGGGAGAATCACAAACTGCCAAAAAAGCCTGAAGCACAGTTTGAGTTCTACCAGCCTTTGTGAAAAGTGACAAATGGAAGTCTTAAAATGGAGAAGGGACCACAAACATGCTTCTAAGTTTAAAAAAAAATCTTTTATAGAACATAGTGAACTCAGACATTTTTCCTTCTCCCAACAAGTAACTGCAAACCGTGCTTCCCATGTAAAGAACATGTCTTTAAATAATAATAATGATAATAATTCACTATAACGTACAGGCAGAGAAGTGAGGTTTCCTACACCAAATTCTATGCTGATGAGGTAAGAAGAAAGAAGAAAAGTTTTGTGATATATCATCAAGATCTACTCCTATGTGAGCTATTATGTTCAAGATTTGATTAATTCTATTATAGGCTGAGCATCTCTAATACAAAGTTCCAAAATATGAAATGATCTGAAATTCTTTTCAAATTTTTTTGTTAAAGCTCATATCCAAACACAATACAGGGCTTGGTGCATGGTTTAAGAGGTAGATCTCTTGGCTAACAACTGGTCTACCTAATGTTACCAAACAGACAGGCACAAGTAGAAAATTCCATACCATGAACCTGTGTTTTATTCTCTAAGTTATTGAAAAAGTAATTTGTATAATTAGCTCCAGGTTCTATGTAAAAGGAAGGAATGGAACACACTGAATTTCCTATTTAGACTTGAATGGATCCCCAGGTATTTCCTTATTTGCAGAAAAGATTGCTAACTCAGAAATCAGAAATATTTTGGTCCCATGTGTCTTCTGTGTTTCTTTTTAGAGGTACTTACTGGGGTTTGAACTAAGGTTCTCACATTCGTTAGGCTGGCACTGTTGCACATTATTCACATCTCCAGCCTTTTTGATTTTATTTAATTTTTCACCTTGGTTTTCATATTTTTTGCCTGGCCCAATCTTGGGGTTACAGTTGTAATTCACCATAACCTGTGCTGCTCAAGCCTTTTGGATAAGACCCCCTAATTCAGGGATGCTTGTTTTGGTTTAGAAAAGAATGTCAGAAACAGTGTTTGTTTTATTAGGGTTGGCTAAATATAGTTCATGATTGCATCAAACCTTATATTAATTGTAATAATCCTTTCCTGACCTCTTTATATCTGGCAGTTAATTTTTCCTCATTCTATATTTTTTATTGAATGTCTCAGTTTTATCATACTTCTAAGTGAATCTGTTAAATGTCAGTGTTATCAGTGTTTTTCTTTCGTCTTCTTTCTGTCTGTCTTTCTTTCTTTCTTCCTTCCTTCCTTCCTTTCTTTCTTTCTTCCTTCCTTTTTTCTTTTTCTTTCCTTTCTTCCTTCCTTCCTTTCTTCTTTTTTTTTTGGAGGAGCAGTACTGGGGCTTGAACTCAGGGCTTGGGTGCTGTCCTTTTTTCCCTCAAGGCTAGTGCTCTACCACTTGAACCACAGATCCATGTCTGGCTTTTACTGATGCCTAATTGGAGAAAAGAGTCTCAGGGACTTTCCTTCCTGGGATGGCTTTGAACTTAGACCTCAGCCTCCTGAGTAGCTAGGATTGTACACATGAGCCACTGTTGCAAATGCCACATTTTCTAACCTGCAATATAATTTATTGCTTATTTTTTTTTGAAAAATAATCTCTTGAGACTCCCCAGTATCTTTCTAGCTCAGAACTGTTTTCTTCTGGAGATTTTTGCTTGGGGGTTCTCTTTAACTTACACTTTGAAGCGTCTTCTCTTAGTGGAAGGTCTTCACTTTTGCAGGAGGAAATTTTAGCTTAGGAACTTCTCAATAAAATGTGTATAGGTAGTACCTTTGCAGAGACTGAAAATTTTAAAACATCATAATACTTCCCAAGATATGATTTATAAGGTAATTTTATCTAAAACTTTGGAGGGAAAATTTCTTTCCATTTAGTACTGAAGGAATTCTGCTTCCGTTTTCTGGCTTTGGAAGTTATTTCTGATAAATGTCCTGTAAATCTGGCATCTCATTCTCACAATATAAGCTGATTTTTTTCTGAAAAATTTTATGTATTTCTTCATGCTTATTGTTCTGACTTTCATTATGACATGTCTCTGCATGAAACCCTTTCTGCATTGAGTTGTGTTCTGAAGAATTATGTGTCTAGAATGGAGGCATTGCCTTTATTTCCTTTCCAAAAGTCTTCTTTGGACTCTGTCTCAAATGGAGTTGTCAAGCTTCCAGGATTGTTCATTGAATTGTGTTATTCTTTCTATTTTACACATAAACTCAAATGTCAATTTCTATTGCCTATTTTGTTTGAAGTTCTACTTTAAAAAATTCCCTGAATGTAATCTTGTGTTTGAATATTATTTATTTCAATGTAACTTTGCTCTATATTTTAAGGATACAATATTTTCCCTTTGAAAGTATTATATGCAAAATATCATATAACTGTAATAATGTACTGTATATATCATGTTATGTGATACTGCTCTGAGAATAATATATAATATACCCTGATTAATATGTGCTTTTTAAATCCACTTTATTCTGTTTTCTAAATGTTATTTTAGTCTTTATCTTTTATCCTTTTATCTTCCATTCTCAAAAGTTTGGAGATAATTAAGAGTGAGTCTTGATTGCTTTCAGGCAGCAAAGGATGAATTTACTATGTTGTCATGAACTGAATTATTTTTCACCTGATCTTATCTGTAGAACTCATTTCTAGAGTTATCCAAAATTCAAAAAATAAGCCATTGATCTTCTGCCTAACAAACCAACACTTGGGTTTTGGTTTTCTGTTCATGGAAGAGAGAGTCTTCTGTTCTTACTAGGACCCATTTCCCCCTTTTCCCTAACAGCCAACTAATTGTGTGTTATTCTTGGTGGAGACCCTGTTTTAGTTTCTCTGGAGAACACATTTCTTATCTCTTTCAAGGCTCCTTAGTGGATGAGGATGTGATGACGATACAAGGATCTTGTTTCATTTCCTCACCTCCTCTCTAAGCTAAGTAATGCTTCCAAGGGTTTCCTAGGAAAATGAATTGTCATTTTTTTTTAATCTTGCTTTGGTAAGTGGTTTTCTTTCCTTTACCTTTTTATGTTGTCTTTCAGAGTTACCGATGTCTGTCTCACTGAAGGTGGATTTCACTTCTATTTACTCCTTTAATGGGTGATTTTGAAGAAAGGAAAAAAATAGCCAGTCTACTCATTTGTTGCAGTATCAAGTAAAATATATTTATTGTCCATCTTGTATTGTACATATGCATTAACCCTACACTTATTTCTGTATAATGTGTATAAGAAAGCTCAGATTCAAATTCACAGGTCTTTAGATGAATTTATAGAATACTTAGTGCCTAAATTTAAACCTTGGTTTCAACCTATTTCCCTAACTTTCCCCTTTATTATCTCTGGCCATATAGACACCATATGTGCATATACAAATACATATTTAAATATACACATCTATGTCTATACATGTGTGCATATATAAACAGGTATTTATTTTACGTAGACTTGCATTTACTTTTATAACTGATCAAACTACTCTCTAACTCTAGCTCCTTAGGAAGATGCAATTAATCTGAACAAGTAAAGGCAGGAAAGAGCTAAGAATGGTACAAAACCAAAGATTATAGAAAGAAAAATATAATTTAAAAAGAAAGAAAATTTCTGTATTGTCAGCTCTAAATTGAGATACTGAAGTTATTTCTCAGGGTTATTTTAAGTTGACATATTCTAAGATGTATCAAAATCTGGCACAATGAAGATGTTTAACAGGTGTAATTGCTGTACTAGTCTCTTTCCCACTTAACACTTTTATAGCACAATATGAAGTTATTAGCAATAGCATGTAATTAATAATAACTAAGGAGATGCCTGTTTCTACCTTTAGAAAGTCCTATCATGTGTCAGAAATTATACTTTTACAAAACTTATTTCTAGGGTTAAAGGATATAATAAGGATGTCATTGCTACCATTCTGAACCTATAATTTATTATTTTTTGCACTTTCTATTTGTGACTTGACAGTATTTCAACCATACACCAGATTGGAGACATTTTATAGCAAGCCCTATCTCCCTGTGTTTACATTCTGTGGGCCTTTCACTTGATTCTGCTTCTCTAGGGATTTCATGGATTCTATGTGAAAAGCCTGGACTCCTGGCTTAACACTAAGTGTGCCTCCCAGGAAAGATGGATCATGTTTATAAGTTCCTCTGGAAGTTAGTTTAAACTCATGTATGCTAACCCGGAGTTGGGGCTTTATACTGACAGCACTGCATGCTCCCTTCCTTATTTTCCTTCTAAACATCGTATATGTTTGTTTTCCTCTCAGCCATTTCCATTTTGAACATTGCATTTAAAGTTATTATAACTATGGCTTTATAATAGAGCTTAAAGTTTGATACTGATATTCCTCCAGCACTGTTCATTCTGCTAAGAATTTTTTTTTGCAAGTCAGGTCTTTTATTATTCCATATGAAGATTTTTGTTTTTATTTTACTCAAAGTTTTATTTTATTTTATGTTTTGTATATATATATTTATTGTAAAAATACTGTACTGAGGGATTACAGTTGCACGAGTACATGTCTTATCTAATATTGTTACTTCCTCCTTTGTTTTTCCCCTACCATACCTTCCTTCCACACCTGCCCAAATTGTCCCTCCCTTCCCCACACTGAGTTGTAAAGTTTGTTTTCAACATAGTGTCTTCTACATTGTTACAGTGGGTCAATCTGTATCCTTATTTTAGCATTTTGAATTATTTCTTCTATTTCATTAAAGCATGTTGGTGGGATATTGATGGGTATTGCGTTGAATTTGCAGATAGCTTTTGGCAGAACTACTATTTTCACAATGTTAAGCCTCCTAATCCAGGAGCATGGGTTTTTCCATTTCCTTAAATCTGATTTAATTTCTTTTTTTTCAGGTTTTTAAAGTTTTCATCATTGAGGTCCTTCACCTCTTTGGTCAATTCCTAATTTTTTGTTTGTTTGAGGTTATTACAAAAGGTGTTGTTTTCTTTATTTCATCCTTGTTCTTCTCGTTGTTGGCCTATAGAAAAGCTGCTGATTTTTGTGAGTTAATTTTATACCCTGCTACTTTGCCAGCTACTTGTGCTACTTCGGATCAGCACAAGTAACTTGGGAGAAGAGTATGGGATTCTTTAAATACAGGATCATGTTATCTGCAAAGAGGGAACATTTTACTTCTTTCCCTGTTTGGATCCCTTTTATGTTTGTCTCTTGCCTTATTGCTCTGGCCAGGAATTCCAATAATATATTGAAGAGGGGAGAGCAGACATCCTTATCTAATTCCTGATTTTAGAGGAAATAGTTTTAACTTTTCACCATAATTATAATGTTGACTGTAGGTTTGCTAGATACAGCATTTATTATATGGAATAAACTCAGATGCCACTCAGTAGATGAACTGATTAAGATAATGTGATATATATATATATATACATAGTGGAATTCCATGCTTCCATCAGAAACAATGACATTTGTAAGGAAATGGAAAGACTTGGAAAAAATCATATTAAATGAAATAAGCCTGACCCAAATAAATACAGGCTTCATGGTTTCCCTCATTTGTAATAATTAGTATATGTCTAGCATCGTCGTAGCAGAGATTCACAATAGCCCAATAGCTTTGTACATATGACTATATACAAGATGCTAATTGAAAGAGATTTTTTTAGTGGTTGTTTTGTTTTTCTTTTCCCCCCCTTTTTTTAGTATACTGTTTGTAGTTTTTTTTTTTTTGGTCTTGTTTTTCTCCTTCTCCGGCTTATTCCCCTTAGTCACTATTTCTGCTTTCAGTACCCTTTGTCTTGTATATAAGTTTTTCTGATTTGGGAAAGGGAAGGGGAATCACAGAAATAGTGGGACAATGGGGGAACAAATGCAACAGTGATACTACTAGACTATGTTGAAAATGAATTGTACAACTAGGGGGAGGGAATCAGGGTAGAGAGAAAGCAGAAGAAAACAAGGGAGGTGTAATTCTGCTAGAAAAGAAATTTACTCATTACCTTACTTATATAACTGTAACCCCTCTGTTTATCGCCTTTACAATAAAATAAAACATATTATTTATTTCATGATTTCCTTAAGTGTATTTCAATCGCAATGCTTGGTTTTAGTCCTTCAATTTAGGCCTTTGGCTATACCTTTTCATCTCTACAGGTTCTCTGGCTGCCTAATGTTGACTGTTCTGTATGTTTTGTTATTAAAAGTCATCTTTCCATTTATGTAAATGTACATATTGATTGGATTTTTTCTTTTCAAACACATTCAGTCAAGAGTACTAAATGTACAATAATTGGCCATGTTTTATAACTTTAAAATTAGAGTATTTCACTATTTTTACATACTCACTAGTGTCTATTGTAGTCTTTCAAACAAGAATATGCTCCAAACAGCTCACATACTCTTTATTGGTAATAATTCTACCTACCTCTGAATATAAGAAATCAGTGCACCAAATGAACTAATAATTATGGTGACTAAAATAGAAGACAATGAGTGGTCCTGAGTGCTCATTTTTCTTTGATAGGTGTATGCATTCATACTGACTTACTCATGGGAAGATGAATGAATGTGTCAGAGTAATGACAAAGAAGCTGATAACTGGATGCTAAATGTTCACTTCTCTTTATTGATGTCAACCGAAGGGACTATTAGCACCTAAGGAAATACAGAAAATAGCTTCTTAATTTGTGGCTATGAAAGGAGAGTATAATGGGGTTAGAGTAGACAGGAATAATTAAGAGAATATTTATGACAGAATATTCATCTAAAGTAAGAAAAAAACTTATGCATAATTTCAATTGCTGCAGTGCTTTATAGTGTTCATTATGGAGGTCTTTCATCTCCTTAGTTAGACTTATTCCTAAATATTTATTTTTTGAGGCTATTGTGAATTGGACTATTTCCTGATTGCATTCTCAGCCTGTTTATAGCCTGTACTGGTTTTTATAAATGTTGATTTTGTCAAAGTTTACCTAAAAGTGTTATTGTTTCAGAACTTTGCATACTCTTTAATGAGCACACATCACATTTATACTTATATGTTTTTTTATTATCTTTGATGTAGTTGTACAAAGGAGTTGCAGTTCAACGAAAATATTTATTGAATACAATCTGACTATGGATGTTCCTCAAAAAACTAAACAGAACTACCCTATGATCCAGCAAATCCATTCCTGGTGGCATTTGATTACAAATTAAGATACACTAATGTCACTAGTAGAACTATGTTCACTGCAGAAGTATTAGCCATAGCCAAGGCATTCAATTATCCCAAATGTCCCTCAATGGACAAATGAATTTAAAAAATTGTGGCATATTTACACAGTGGAATTTTACTCATCCACTAGAATGAGTGATATTAAATCATTTACAAAGAAAGACTTGAAAATTTATATTACATAAAGTAATCCAAGCCCAGAGAGACAAAGATTACATGTTTTTTTTTTCTCATAGGTAGAGGCTAGAATTAGTTTACAAGTTTATAAGTAAATACCTTGGCTGATATGCAAATGTACACAACTGTATTAACTGAACTATGGTAGACTCAGTATAATTCCTTAGAAAGGAAAAATCATAGTTCAACAAAATAAACACAAGGATCAAAGGAAGTAAATAGACCAATGAAGAGAAGTGGAGGAGAATGTAGTAAAAAATTTAATGTGCATCCTACAAAATTAAGAAAGGTGAGGGAAGGGGTTGGTTGGGAGAGATGGACGAAAGTGTTGGCAGAGGTTCCATTGATCTAACAGTTTTTTATGGAGTCTTCAGGGTGTTTTAAGTATAGGATTTATCATTAGTTAAATAGAGGGGAAGTTGAACCTTTCTTTCCTATTTGCACCTCTTTTATTCATTTCTGTTGCTTTCTTGTTCTCTAGCTATGGATTCTAAAAGTATATTGAAGAAGAGTGGAAAGAGGGAGAACCTATGTCTCATTTCTGACTTGAAATGACTTAGTTTCCATTTTCCCCAACATTGGATATAGGTATATGGTATGTAGATCATACTTTGTTGCACTTTTATTTCCTTAATGCATTAGATGTGAAAATGCTTTCTTGCTTGAGTTTCCTCATGACCTGAGACACTTAAGATTACATGTTTGGGAACTGTAGGATGAAATTCATGTGTGTGTGTGTGTGTGTGTGTGTGTGTGTGTGTATTCTACAAATACCATACCTGTTAATGACTGATTGATTGTAAGGTTGAAATTTAAAATTAAGCTCAGTCTAGACTAAATTATTCTGTATCTAACTCCAAACTTGACACAAAAGAAAAATATTCCCATTGAACTAGAATTAAAAATCATGACTAGATTTACACAAAAAGTGTAATATACATCAGCCCACAGATACCAGTCATTTTATAAGTTGAAGCCTAAATATTGTGAAATGTTCCCATTTGTAAATATATTTGTAACACAGAATCAAATCACATCTTTAATATTTTGACAGGGCTGTTAACACTTGATAAAACAAACCTCATAGATTAGCATCCTGATTTACAAACTCTCTAAACTCTCAGAGCTTTCAGAAAATTATCTTGAGAGCTAAATGAGGTAAAATAAATAAAACGGAACACTGGTTAGAAGTTCAGAAGTAGGGATGGAGTGTATACCAAGGCAAATACTCTGTCAGAAAACAGAGAAAATTAAATCAGTAGAACACTGAAGTGAATGGTTCCAAAGGGAGTAGGCCCTTATGAATAAAATTTGAGTGGTAATCAGAATAGTGAATGCTAATTTGTTCTGCTGCTGAAGTTGCACGCATTACTCTTCTTGTCATTTAACCACTCAGCTTCCAGTAAGTGAGCTCCAAGAGGGTCAAGTAGTAGTAGTAGTTCAAGAGATAGTGATGCTTGGATTTTCTCTGCTCCTTAGGCTTGCATGACTTCATGAAAGTCACTTACACTCTGAATGGCTCAGATTCCTCAGATATAAAATGCACGTGGTAAATGATATATATTGATATGCAGGCTCAATGAAGTCATATATGGAAAGTTCTTTCAAATATACATGATATAATAAATTACATGTTATAGACCTCTCTGCTCTTTTGAAGATAAAATAGAGTGAGAAAATGCCTTTTTGGGGAGTTAAAGTGGAAGAGATAAAAAAAGGAACATATATAAGAAGAATTTTTACCCAGGATTATTTTTGCCCGTGCATCCTCTATGACACGTTATCTCCATACCACCACAGCTTTCCTCTGGGGGAAATGCAAATTACAATGCAATCACTCCACAATGTTCAAGTGGGGTTTTGTCTTTTGTTCCTTCTATGCCCATCGTTTGTGAGACGGACTCTGTTTCAGGTTTACCTAATAACCATGTTTGACTCCATTAGCCAGAGCATATGGCTCAAGGATGAGTAAAGTAATGAGTATCCATTGGGAGAAAAAGACAGTGCTGTTTGCTGGGCTATTTGTTTGAGGAAGCTCTCTGTATGTAGGGAATGTCTAGTTTTAATTATGAATTAAATCTAAGAGGGACAAACACACAGTATTACACTATCAGTCATGCTTCTACACGCAGCTTGGAATCAGCGTGGGGCTGGGATTTTGACCTGTAATGAGCCACGTTGTATTTTTAAACAAGTATAACTTGAATGTCTTCTATTCGCTGACAAGAATCTTTTGTAACATATAGGCGTTCATAACTGCCCTGGGAGGTGTACAACAACATACTGTTGATATTCCAAATGTGAAAGGATGTTTCATCAAGGGGCACTGGTCCCGCATAATAATAGAGCTCTTCACTCCCAAGACTTTTAAAATTCCATTACATGTGGCAATGGGAAAACTCAGTCCTCTGGGAGTACTTTAGTAGAAGGCTTTCTCTATCAGATCATGTCCCAGGATCTTCCTCCACAAGCTGCACCATGATTCTCTCTTTACTTCTCCAACACAGTCTGTTCCTCAAGCCTGGACTAGCTTTGATCTGATTTACAGTTTTACATGTCTGCCACGAAGGCTGTAGACACTTGAGAGCACAGGTAATATCATACACATCTTGGCCTTCTGTGTTCTTATCCCAATGCCGGAAGCAAACAAGCAAATTTGTTAAGTTTCAGAATCAGATCCTAGGAAGTTAGCAAAGCAGCCATTAAATAGTATTGTCACTTACATAAAAAAACCACTCCAGAAACAAGGTATACTTGTTGCTAAGGCTGCCCTATCAAGTACCATAAAACAGGTGGTTCAAACATGATTTGTCTGATGCCTGTATTTTCTCTGTGGTGATCATGTTATGTGTCCAGCTTTATAATGTGACCTAGTCACATTATATTAGAGCTCATCCTAAAGGCATCATTTTAATTTGATTACTACTTTAACATCTTCGAATCCAGTTACATTTTGATGTGCTTGGGATTAGGTTTATAATAAATACCTGAATTTGAGGAGGACACAGCTCAGACATCAGGAAAAGATACAAACTTTGGTCCATGTTCCAAAACTAAGCAAGTTGGAAGCACTATCAATACTGTGGCTGATCTTATCTTCATTCTGCTCTTCCGCATCTATGAGATGCCCACTTGATCCCAGACAGCGCCAGGTGTGCTTTGCTCTGGTGCACAACTCAGGCATTCCAGCTTTCTTTCTCTTCATTTCACCTGGCAATTTTTTAACCCGTTATGACTTCCTCCTAAATTTTTATTTTATCATTTTCTACTTCCCCTCAGCCTCCTCTTTCTTTCTTAGCCTCAGGTACAACAACTTATCCTTCATTGGTATCTAGTCTTATGTCTACAGAGTCCTGTTTCACATGGGGGAGATGTCAGGCTGGGAAATGTGAAGACGTGAGAAGCAAATGGAGACTGTTCGTCAAGGTCTCACCCAAGACAATCAGTTGACCGGCTAGCTTTAAAATATTCTCTACAAATTACTAACATCACAGATCAGACCCTTTCGTCTGCTGTTCCTTACGGTTCCCAAAGTTTCCTGTCATTATTCTCCCAGGGTTTCGGAAAAGAGAGCATGGGACCGCGGAGGGCAGTCCCTACTCATAAGCAAAGAAAATACACTTGGGATTTGCAATTAGTGATTGACAGTAGAGAAGACAAATATTGTTATCTAGGACATGAAATATCATTGGCCCATCCATGACCCAATGATGTTCCTGATTGCCTTTGATAAGAAATTCCTTCTTTCTTTTTTTTAAAAGTGGCTGGTTTGAGTTCTGTAAGAAGGGAACTGCTAAAGGGAAGGGCTAGTCTAACACTAAAGAAAATGGGGGAAAGTGGGAGAAAAATGAGGGAGAAGGTTAACAAGTTCAACAAGAAATGTACTCACTACCTTCTTTATGTAACTGTCATCACCTTGACAATAAAATAACATTTAAAGGAAAAAGAGAAAACTACACAAATTTGTAGTCTAGTTACTCAGTGATATTGTACTTATGGATAACAAAATTCCAACCCCACACAAGTGAGTGATTTTGCCTGGAAAGTTTTTTTCTAAGAATAATTAACATGATAATTTAAAAACACGATGCATGCGTATCAGTTCTCATTCTAAAGAAAACATGCGAACACATGTATTATTAGCATATTAGCAGCTATCTGCTGCTGTGACTGAATACCTAAGAAATCAATTTAAGGAAGAAAGGATTTATTCTGCCTCATGGTTTCAGAGGTCTGAGTCCAGAGTTGCCTAGAGCCATTGCTTTGGGTCTGAGGAGGCAGAATATCCTGGCAGTGGGAGAGGTGTGTATGCAATAGAGGAAGAGAAGCAGGATGGGGCAGGGGCAAGATGTTCCTCCAATGGCCTGCTCCTGCCTCTTATAGTTAGGTTCTGCTTCCTGAAGTTCCCACTGCCTCAAAAATGCTACTTCCATCTATGGACCAGGCCTTCAGCCCATGAGCTTATGGGAGAAATTCCTATTTAACCATAAGGAAGCCATTGTTGGCGAGTGTGTTTTGTAGTTCAGTCTACTATTATGTTTGCCAGGCAATTACTCTGTTCTTCCTCATACAATCTCACTATGTGGAGATGGTAAGTCATTGGTTACTTTATACATCACACTAAATAACCATCACTGTGATGAAAAAGGAAATAGAATTCAAACTGGAAGGCAGTTGGATTAGCAGTGTCAAATGTATAGCTAAGAAGGGGCAGCAGACATTCTTAGGTATCCACTAGGGTGCTGACATGTTTCCATAAGGAATAAATTCATAAATGAGTCATTATTTTAAAAGTTAGTAGCCTTTTCTCTTGAATTCTCTCTCTCCCTTCTTCCCTCCCTCCCTCCCTCTTGCTTATTTTTCTTTTCTCAAGGCTGACACTACCACTTGAGCCACATTTCTGGCTTCTTGTGAGACAAGAGTCTCATAGATATCTCTGCCTGAGTTGGCTTTGAATCATGATCCTCAGATCTCAGCCTCCTGAGAAGTAAGAATTATAGGTGTGAACCACTTGTGCCCAGGGGTCTTTTGAGTTTTACCTTCTTATTAAGGTATCCCTAAATTCATCCTACTAGGAGATGAGCTCAATCATAATGATGGTATGACACTAGTAATAATTGCTGACATTCACTGAGTGTTTACATGTGATAGGAAATCTGCTAAGCATTTTCCATGGATTAGTTTTGTCAATGCTCCCACAGCAACCCTAAAGATTAATTATCCCAATGATCCTCATGTTATGAGTGAAGAAATTGAACTGAGATCTCTTGAGATGAGATAACAGGCCCAAGTTCAAATAGGTAACAACTTGGAAAGCACAGTTTCTTATTCAGGACTTTGGACTCCAGAGTTACTCTTAAGACTTTAATAGAAATTGTTAAGCAATTTGAACAAACAGTTAGTATATACAATGTTAAGTTCAACTTAAGCAGCTAGCAGTAAATAGATGCCAGTGAAGTCCCTTTGCCTTTTGCCAAGTTCTCTTTAAATCAGGATTTGTTCAGAGTAGAAATTATTATGCAACCCTGAGTATGTAGGGCCTAGCCTCAGTTAATAAGTGCTTTCTGTCAATATTCTGGAGGATTAAAGTACCATTTAAATCATTAATAGTCTCCAATGATCATAAACCTTGGTGAGCATCGATTAACCTTTTCATTACAATTTCATATGTAGGATAAAACAGTAACATCAGGAAAGCTATTTAACACAGTAATAAGTTATGCCAACAGGAAAGATTGAGCAAATTTCAGAATAAATTATTTTGCCAACAGCCTTTTTTTCTTCTTCTCCTAACATAGCTTGAAGTGCTACATTCCATCAGTGATTCTGTAGGTGTCTCTTCTACCTGTGGATTGTGGGTGGAATAGGTTATGGTTCTCTTTTCTTTCCAGCAGCATGCACAGTATAAAGTAAAGATTGTTTCTGGAATTAATGTGGCAGTGCTTTAATAGATAGATAGAGGTCTGTCACATTAGTTGTCTTTCCTGTGCAGCAAACTACAGGCAACTTCTTAAGGAAAATAAGAATGCATTTATGCCTCTGTGCATGCTATGTCTCAATTTATTATAACTCCAAGAAAATACATGCCTATATAAAATGTGTTTTGAAAACATATTTTCAAGATTTCTTCAAACTACCTCCAAATTCAATACAAAGTGAGGAAGAGCAAGTTAATGTACATGTGGAATAGCAATAGACTTTTCTCATAAATTTTTAGATAAGAGTAATGAATGTTAGAAAAAACCCAGAGACTAGAATTTAAGAAATTAGAGTTTCATATTCAAGTTTTTTTAGGTCCTTTCTCTTATTTTTCCCTGTCAATATCCAAATGTCTTTCTTTTTAATTATTTTCTGATCTTCAATGGGACTAGAGAAAATACAGAAAAAAGAATTTGAATCCATTTACCTCTGTCCCAGAAACCAGATTTGAATTTATTTTAAATGTACATAACTTAGTTTTGCTGGTAGTTTTCAAGAAGACATGTACTGAATACATTTTAATTTGCGTAAACACACAATGTCAAAACTCTGTTTACAAAGTCTGTTTTTTCTTCTGATTAACTGACCACGATGTGGGTAATTATAACTGCCTGGTTCTAGGACTGACATTCCTTTACACATTGCTCATCCATACTTTTGAATGATTCAAGGAAAACGCCGCTTCTCGGAGTTTATAATGTCGTTGTCTCAGCAACTGAGCAGAGGTGGTAAAGACAGTGCAATGTACCTTTTATCAGCAGGACAGACTTCACAAAGGCCTGAGCTAAGTAAGTGTCCATGATGATAGGTTAGACTGAGAACTCCCCTGGAATTCAACTCACTCTGATTATTTCCATAGAATATTTTCCCCTTCAGCATACGATTGACATATAACACATTATATATTTAGATCCATTGACAGATGAACTTGAGGCCATCACAATGACAAAGGCACACACTCTATGGGAAGTCAGTGGAAGCTGGGTTCAAATGAACAAACACCCCAAATATTCCTGTATCATAATTCGGTTTCAGCCAGGTGCCAGTGATACATGCCTATCATCTTAGCTACCTACCAGGTTGAGATCTAAGATCGGAGGATCTCGATTCAAAGCCAGAAAAGCAGGAAAGGCCATGAGATGCTTATCTCCAATTAACCAGAAAATAAATAAATAAATAAATTTTAAAAAGCTGCTAGTGGAGCTATGGCTCAAGTGATAGATTGCTAGTGCACTAGACTAGGTCCTGAGTTCAAGCAGTTGGACTGGTACAAAAAAAAGTGATCTCAATAGAATACGGAGAATAATTTGGATGCTATCCCTGAAAGTCAAGCTTTGTGTTTCTTTCTTTTCTGCAAAATATCCCATTCATTTCTGTGATGCAGAAAAGGTCTGGCCAGAGGTTCATATCTAGGGCTAATTCCTTGGTTTCTGAATATACATCTGTGTTACTATTTGGACACTGAGGAGTTCATAAAAACTATATACAATAAAGTATTCAAATGAAGAGGCAAAAAAATTATATGTCATTTTAACAAATAATTAATCATCTACAGTGACATCTAACCAGATATTCATTGTACTGTGAGAAAGAACAAAGCTGTTCCTACATCAAAATATTGAGTCTCATGCTGGGTTATAACACTATGCATTATTTATCGAAGTACTGGCTAGAAATGAAATAATTGTTTGCAGTATTCTTCTACCATAGAATTATATCCTAAGGATTCTGACTCATCCTTCTGAATCATCAGCCCCATACTGTTCCCTTTAGATAAATTAAGTATAATGGCAGGCTATTGAGCATCAAAACAGTTTTATGGGGTTAAATTTCCAATTAGTGCTAGAGGAAATATTTGAATTTCAAAATGAGTCTCACACAATCCAACCAATAAGCCTAAATGAATTCACCACAAATATATCTTCAGGTAATATTTTGGAGCTAAATAAGGATATTATAGAGATTTTTGATTGGTTTTGATATTAAGTGTAAAGATATAATTAAATGCTATGAAGACTAGTATATTAGTCATGCAGACTAGTTAGATCTTAGCACCTTATTCAATGCATTAATGAAAGTCTCATGGTGGAATGGCCAATATTTTTCTGGATAGGGAAAGGAGAGTATGTCTCGTATGGGAATATAAAGGTTTTATTTTTAAGATTTTTATTATCTTTAAGTAGTTGTACAAAGCAGTTGTCATTTAACAAAGCAGTTTAGGAGTGCCATGCATCTATATCAGTGTCACCACTTTCATGTTCTTACCCATACCTCCCAACCCACCCTTTTCCTCACTTTTCTTTCTTTCTTTTTGTTGGTCATGGGGCTTGAACTCTAGGCCTGAGTGCTGTCGTTGAGCTTTTCAGCTCAAGGCAAGTGCTGTACTACTTGAGCCACAGTGCCACTTTTGGTTTTCTGGTGGTTAATTGGAGATAAGAGTCTCAGAGACTTTCCTGCCCAGGCTGGCTTTGATCCTCAAATCTCAGCTTCCTGAGTAGCTAAGATTACAGGTGTGAGTCACGGATGCCCGGCTCTCACTTTTCTTAATTTTGCAGAATATACATGGAATTCTTGACTGTACTTCTCTGTCTTCTCAGCTTCCTTGGTTTACCCCTCCCATTGACACCTCCTCAATCCTTTCAAGTGCATGCTTCCTAGTGTTTATTGTGTTTAATTTTGACCTTACCTTTCTAAGAAATTACACTCTTTGAGTTCTCTCTTGAATCTATTACATTTCAGTTAATATATTTGTCTATATTTTAATACTACCAAACATATTTATTTACATGCTTATAAACTAGTTCTAGCATTTACATATAAGTGAAAACATTCAACTGGTGTCTCTCTGGTCCCAACTTCACTTAATGCTATTCTTCTGTCTTTCCATTTCTTTGCAAATGGTATGATATATTTCTTACAGTCTTTATTTAGCTTGCACTGTGCTTATCATTGCTTAATTATACCAATATGGATTCCACATTAAGATAGACTAGTGTTATACATACTTACAAGATAATTAGATGGTATTTCCTCATTTCAACAGTGTAAGATTTTTATTATATAATGCTTTAAATATACATTACATGCTTAAGCACTCATGCTGAATGGTAGCCTTGATTTTTAAAGAAAATTTAAAGAAAACATAATGACAAAAATTTAAAAGATGTTAATTTCCCTCCATCCTCAAGCTGCTGTTATTTAAAACATTCTCAATGATACTGAAAATGATTCCATTTCCGCTGCAAGAAAGATGTAAGTCTGCAATCATTCTACCTCCTAATTCTTTCAATTGAAGTAGCTGGGATAGATCTTTCCTCTCAAAGAAGGAAATCTCTCTATTTAACTTCATTCTCATTCTAAAGTAAGATGTATACTGTATTCACTCTCATTTCCATTACTCTAATGGAATACCTGAGGCTGCATAACTTTATCAGGAAAAGATGTCTGTTTGACTCACAGTCTACTGACTCAGGGTTGAATGTGGTGATGGACTTGTAGACACCAGAGTCTCAAGGTGACACAGGTTACTGCATAGTGAGAGATAGAGCATGTGTATGCATGCTGCTGTCTCTTCTTACAAAGCCACCAATATCCTAACAAGCAGGTTCCACCCCAGTGACCTCATGTAATCCTAATCACTGCTAAAAATTTGCACCTCTAATCACCATAGATTAATTTTCATAGTCTTATTACCTCACAAAGGGCAAATGTAATACACAGGCCATAAGGTGTACCCTCAGACATATATGAACGTTGGTATTCACTCACAACTTGATGTATATTCTTCCTGTTCCTTTTGCACATATGAGAAATAATTAATCTTTTGGGCCAAATAGTTGGGTGTCTAATATACTCTACATACATATAATTTTATCTCAGGTCCTCCCATTTCATCTTTTGAAGTATGACAACAACTTCGGTCCTTCAAAGATTGCCATGCTCTGATTTAACTTAGAGTGGAACAGGATGAAGAATAAAGACAGGTAAATTTTGACCCATGAATAAACTGTCATTAGATAAACAGAAGATCACCTTAGAGACACATCAGTCAGTATTTGAGGAAGAGTGTTTATCACAGACAGACATACATACACATGTAAAAATATGTTTGTGTGCACATTTATAGGTTATTAAGGCCCCATTTTGTTATCATCACATACTTGTATAAAGAAGTTGCCATTCAACAAAGAAGTTTATGAATACAGTGCATTTGGATCAGTGTCACACTTTCAACATTCTCTCCCCTCCCTTGTTGGCCCACCCGTTCTGTCTTGTTCTTAATTTTATAGGATATACAATGCATTTTTTCTTTTTCTTCTTTTTATGTCAAGGTGATGTACAGAGGGGTTACAGTTACATAAGTAAGGTAATAAGTATATTTATTGTCAAACTTGTTATCCTTTCCTTCATTTTTCTCAGACTTTCCCTCCCTCCCATCCCCAACCTTCCCCCAACCTGGACAGATCATTTCTAACATATTGTCTTGGGAATATCACTGTTGCATTGGTTTCCCTGTCCTTTTCTCACCATTCTGTTGCCTTCCTTCCTTCCCTAATTCAGATAAATGTACAAACAATATCAAATACAGTGACAACAGGGTATATACCATAAGGGGAAGAACACACAAAAGAAACAAAAAAAATCACAATAAAAACAACAACAACAACAAAGAAAAACCATTTGTGCCCATGTCTTGGAGTTCATTTCACTTAGTGTCATTTTATAATCTCATATGTGTGTAGCTGTTGAGCTATTCTGCTCATCTAAGATTATCCTAGATGTATTCTAATTGTTGCAAATAAGGGAAAACATGGGGCTTATGTTTCTTTGGGTCTGGTTTACTTCACTTAGTATGATTTTTTTCTTTTTCTTTTTTTTCTAATGGATTTTTTTTATTGTGAAAATACTGTACAGAAGGGTTACAATTACATGGGCAATATAGTGAGTACATTTCTTATCAAGCATTGTAGCCTCCTCCTTTGTTTCCTCTTCCCATCCCTTCCCAGCCTCCGCCCACCCCCACACCCAATCCTCCACCGCCCCAAAGTTGTAAAGTTCATTTTCGACATGACAACTTGTACTTCTCATTGTTGCAACGGGTCCACTTGTATCCTTATTTAAATGACTTGTTTTTCCCCTTCCCCTCCACAAATTATACCGACATCAAATACAGTGAAAGCAGGGGTTATACTGTGGGGGGACATACAAAGCAACAAAGAAATAGTCTTATAAATGGGTTACAAACAATCACATGGAAATAAAAAACATTTGAATACATATAGGGTTCATATCCCTAGCATCACCTTATCTGACCTTTTCTGCTTGATTCATACATATACTAGATATTGCAAATAAGGGAAGCCATGGGACCTATGTTTCTTTGGGCTTGGCTTACTTCACTTTAATATAATTTTAGAAAACTAAAGCTGGATCCTTATATATCACCCTGCACCAGAATCAACTCCAAATGGATCAAAGACCTCGGAGTCAAAGCAGACACTCTGAAAACATCACAGGATGGAATAGGAGAAACCCTAGGCCTCCTTGGTGCAGGCCGAAATTTTCTTAATAGAGACCCAGAAACACAACAAATCAAAGAAAGGTTGGACAAATGGGATTGCATGAAGTTGCAGAGCTTCTGCATGGCAAAGGACATAGCTAGCAAGATCAATAGAAAGCCCACGGATTGGGAGAAGATCTTCACTAGCCATACAACGGACACGGGTCTCATATCTAAAATACACTTGGAACTCAAAAAATTAAATCCCCCAACAACAAATCCTCAAAGAAACAACTGCCAAATAAAGAAGTGGGCTAATGATTTAAAGAGAAACTTCTCTGAAGAAGAAAGAAGGATGGCCAATAGACACATGAAGAAATGCTCAACCCCCCTAGCCATAAAAGAAATGAAAATCAAAACAACATTGAGATACCACCTCACCCCAGTTAGAATGATAAAAATCAAGAACTTAACAACAACAGATGCTGGAGGGGATGTGGACAGAAGGGAACCTTACTTCATTGTTGGTGGGAATGTAAACTTGTTCAACCACTTTGGAAAGTAGTATGGAGGTTCCTCAAAAGACTCCACATAGATCTCCTCTATGACCCAGCAATCCCACTTTTGGGCATTTACCCAAATGTTTACAAACAAGACCACACTAAAGCTACCAGCACAACTATGTTTATTGCAGCATTATTTACCATAGCTAAGATATGGAACCAACCCAGATGCCCCTCAGTAGATGAATGGATCAAGAAAATGTGGTATCCCTCATTTGTTAGGAAATGGAAAGACTTGGAAAAAAGTATGATTTTTTTTCTAAGTCTTTCCATTTCCTAACATTTCATTTCTGATGGAAACAAAGAATTCCATTGTTGGTGTGCATATATATATATATATATATATATATGTAAACATAAATAAACTCACACACATTCATACATCACATTTTCTTGATCCATTCATCTACTGAGGGGCATCTGGGTTGGTTCCATATCTTAGCTATGGCAAATAATGCTGCGATAAACATAGTTGTGCTCGTAGCTTTAGCATGGCCTTGTTTGTAGTCATTTGGGTAAAGGCCCAGAAGTGAGATTGTTGGGTCATAGGGGAGCTCTATGTGAAGTCTTTTGAGGAACTTCCATACTGCTTTCCAGAGTGGTTGAATAAGTTTACACTCCCATGAACAATGCAGTAGCCTTTCCTTTTGGCCACATCCCAGCTAGCATCTGTTATTATTTGTTTTCTTGATAATGGCCATTTTAACTAGGGTGAGGAAGAACCCCAAAGTTCTTTTGATTTCATTGTTTTTTTATGGCCAGAAATGGTGACCATTTCTTCATTTGTCTATTGGCCATTCTTATTTCCTCTTCAGAGAAGTCTCTAACTCTTCAGCCTAGTTATTAATGGGGTGGTTGTTTCTTTGAGGATTTGCTTTTGGGAGCTTTAATTATTTGAGTTCTAAGTATATTGTAGATATGAGGCCTTTGCAAGTTTATGGCTAGTGGAAATCTTCCAATCAATTAAAAAATCCACATGGAATAATAAAAGACCACAAGTAGCAAAAACAATCCTTAGCAGAAAGAACAGTGCTGGTGGAATATCAATATCAAACTTCAGATTCTATTACAAAGCCACAGTAATCAAAACAACTTGGTACTAGCACAAGAACAGACACTAGGACCAATGGAATAGAAGTGAAGACCCAGAAACAAACCCACAGATCTATAGCCACCTAATCTTTGATAAAGGAGCCAAAAAATAGAATGAAAGAAAGACAGCCTCTTTAGTAAATGGTGCTGGCAAGATTGGTTAAACACCTGTAGAAAATTAAAGTTAGAGCCACATCAGAATCAAGTCCAAATGGATCAAAGACTTTGAAGTAAAAGAAGACACTCTGAAAACCTTACCGGAAGGAATAAAATAAACTCTAGGGCTCCTTGTTACAGGCCAAAATTTTCTTACTAAAGGCCCAGAAACACAACAAATCACAGAAAGGTTGGACAAATGGGATTGCATTACACTGCAGAGCTTTTGCATGGCAAAGGGCATAGAAAGCAGGATAAATGCAATGAACTATTGACTTCATTCTCCTCCACCTTCCCTTCTTCATTCATGTACCTGTCTACTTGGTCCTCCTCCCACTCTTGCAAGTTCCCTTTTCCTGGTGCTTTCTTTTGGGGCTTTGACTTTGTCTTTCTAAGCAATTACACTATCTGGGATCTCTATAAAAAGTCTTGCACATTTCAGTTAATACATGTGTAACCAGTTACATAAACCCAACATGTTTTATTGTAGACTGATAGGCAGATTCTAGCTAGCACACACGAGGAAATTATTAAGTAAAGTAAGTCAGACCCAGAGAAACAAAGTTCATATAATGTTCAGCCTCTTTATTGTGGTGTTCTTTATCCACAGAATTGATTAATCAGAATTATTCAGAAAAATCCATTACAATGGCACTGAAGGTATGCAAACATGTTTCTTCTTCTTTTAAATAAGTTTTTATTGTGAAAATACTGTACAGAGGGGTTACAATTACATGAGCAAGGTAAAGAGTACATTTCTTATCAAGCATTGTTGCATCCTCCTTTTCTTCCCCTTACCATCCCCCTGCCAAAATTGTAAAGTTTGTTTTACGACATAATGTCTTGTACATCTCATTGTTGCAATGGGTCCACCTGTATCCCTACTTAAACAATTTGTTTTTTCCTTTCCCTTCCCCAAACTATACCAACATCAAATATAGTGAAAACAGGGGTTGTACTGTGGGGGAGGGACATACAAAGCAACAAAAATCACGTGGTACCTTATAAATACAATAGAAACAATAGCAAGGAAGAAAAAAATACACTTGTGTCCTTATCTTGGGGTTCATTTTGCTTAACATCATCTTATCTGACCTTTTCTGCTCATCTAAGACATATACTAGTTATTGCAAATAAGGGAAACCATGAGACCTATTGTTGGTGGGTATGTAAAATTGTTCAACCACTTTGGAAAGTAGTATGGAGTTTCCTCAAAAGACTCCCCATAGAGCTTCCCTATGACCCAGCAATCCCACTTTTGGGCATTTACCTGTATGTTCACAAACAAGACCATACTAAAACTACCAGCACAACTATGTTTATTGCAGCATTATTTACCATAGCTATGATATAGAACTAACCCAGATGCTCCTCAGTAGATGAATGGATCAAGAAAATGTGATATCTATCACACACACACACACACACACACACACACACACACACACACACACACACACAAATTCTATGCCTCCATCAGAAAGAATATCATGACCCCATTTGTTAGGAAATGGAAAGACTTGGAAACATGTTTCTTCTTGTCATTATTCCCTAAACAATATTGGTTAACAACCAGTTACATGACATTTATAATGTAGTATGTATTAACAAATGATATAAGGTGAACAGGAGGCTATATACAAATACTCATTTGATGGTTTTGGTAGTCAAGGGGAGAAAAAGAGAGGAAAGACCTGCAATTGATCTCTTGTGGATACCAAGAGAGGATTGTATATGATTTTTTATTTCTCATCTACCGAGGGCAGGAGAGAGAGAGAGAGAGAGAGAGACAGAGAGAGAGAGAGAGAGAAACAGAGACAGAAACAGAGACAGAGACAGAGACAGACAGACAGACAGACACAGAGACAGACAGAGAGAGATAGACAGAGCCAGACAGAGAGAGACAGAGACAGAGAGAGACAGAGAGACCAAGACAGAGACAGAGAGAGACAGGAGAAATAAAATGTTCTGTTACATTGTATAGTGGAATGACTGTAGTTAACACTAATGCATTAAGATTCTCAAAATATCTAAAAGGGAGTTTTTTTGTGTTTGTGTATGTGTGTGTGTCTGTCTTGGGGCTTGAATTCTGGGGCTGGGCACTATCCCTCAGCAATTCAGCTAAAGGCGAGTGCTCTACGACTTAAGCCACAGAGCCACTTCCTGTTTTTTGGTGGTTAATTGGAGATAAGAGTCTCATGGACTTTCCTGCTCTGGCTGGCTTTGATCCTGAGTACCTAGGATTACAGGCATGAGCCACCAGTGCCTGGCCAGAAGTGAGTTTTGTTTTTTGTTTTTAGAATCTACTTACCTTTGAGAAACAATAGAAGTTTGAAGTGATGATTATATTACCTACCTTGCTTCATTTGTTACATAATATATTCATGAAAGAAAATATCTCACACATCCTCATCAACATTCATAATTATTATTTGCCAATAAAAATAAAATAACTTTTCCCAAAATAAAATAAAGCAGTTTTCTTTTAGTACCTATTTTTCCTCTGTTCCATCTATGAGAAAGGCAGATTGCCTACCCTCATCAAAATCCAACCTTCTGTTTGAGCTCTGCTATTGCTCTAATATAGTTTGAGGACGACAGAAACTGCTTCTCAAATCCTCCATTTAAATGATCAGACTCAAGTCTAAAACCAATTAGTGGAATTTAACTGGTCTCAATTTCAGATTTCAGTCTACAAATTTCTCTCTTTCTTTGTGAGAAACCATTTTGTGGATTATTTTCCCAGAACGTCCTTTACTGTACCTCTAGCTGGGCAACATGACACTTCATCACTCTGTAACAATGGCTTTCTCATATGTCTCCATGCTGGAGCTGTGAACAGTTTTAAGTTCAGAACCTAGTTTCACTTATGCTTTAATTTGCAGTGTATAGTATTAAAGTATTTGGATTTAAAGAGTACTCTGGAAAAAATAAATGCTGACTTGTTTTAAATCTTCATCCTAAAATTCTTTGATCCCTCTGTGAATGTATGTCAGAGCCTAGCAGTGTCCACATGAGCATCTGTACTGCTCATCAGGACTGGATAGATCAGGAGAACTCTAGACATTCAAAAATTACATTTTTCAGCTATTAATAATTTAAAACAATCAACTTTAATGATAATAGTGATTACTATAATTTGCTGATAACTTTTTCATGAGTCAGGCAGCACTCTACGCAAAAAATTTAAAAACTACCATGTAGATGTCAGTCCCAGGCCCCAATTCCAGTAGTGTTTGTACACTTCAGTAAAATTTGTAAGTAAAAAAAGAAAAAGAAACAGTATTTTGCAATAAGTATCCAAATTTTAGTTTGTATAAACAGAAATTCCAATTCTATCAATAAAATATGTGATTGTGTTTGCTATTTTTAACCTAATGCACCTACACAATATCCTTGAATTGGTTTCTGACTGACAAATATTTAATTATATAATTTAAAATACTTTTTACATAATCTTTTAGATAAATGTTTCTCTGAACCTTTGCTATACATATTTGACCTTCTAATAGAAACCTGGACTACAACTTTTTTCTTTTTGAATTAACATAGATTTGGAATATGAAGATTTTTCATAGTGACATTTCCATAATCATATGAAGTGCCTTTTGAGCAAGTCTACCCTTTCACCAATTCTCATTGCTCACTGCCTTCCTTATTTTCTTTTCAAATTATGATTTACTGAGCTCATTATGATGTATGTGTATGTGTGTGTGTGTGTGTACAAAACACTGTCCATTCTTTTCACTATTCTTTCATATCTCTTTCCCCCTCTCAGATTTAATTATTTTTAAAATTTTATTTTATTGTTAAGATGTTGTACAAAGGATTTACAGTTACATGAGTAAGGCAATGAGTCCATTACTTGTTGATCATTGTTACTCCTTCCTCCTTCCCTTTCTTGTTGTCCTAGTATCTCTTCCCTTCCCCAGCTCCCACACCCCACCACCCCCCCCAGCTGCCTGATATTGTAAAGTTCATTTTCAATATACTGCCAGTGGATATCCTTGTTGCAATGGGTCAAGGATGACCCTTGTTTCAGCGTTTTGTTATTCACTTTCCCCTCCCCAGATCAGACAAATGTATATACAAGATGCAGGGTACCAAAATCAAGTACAATGACAACAGGGGATATGCCATAGGGGAAAGAACATACAAAGGAAACAACAACAACAAAAAATAATAAAATCACATGGTACATTTAAAACAGTAACAATAAAGACAGACCTCTTGTGTCCATATCTTGGAGTTCAAGGAAAGAAAAATGGCCAGTAGACACATGACAAAACACTCAACTTCTTTGGTCATAAAAGAAATGCAATTCAAAACAACATTGAGATTCCACCTCACCCCAATAAGAATGGCTATAATCAAGAAATCTAATAACAACAGATGCTGGAGAGGATGTAGCCTAAAGGGAACCCTACTGCATTGTTGGTGAAAGTGGAAACTTGGTTCAGCCACTTTGGAAAGCAGTATGGAGGTATCTCAAAAGGCTCCACATAGAGCTCCCCTATGACCCAGCAATCCCACTTTTGGGCATTTACCGAAACAATCACAAATGAGGCCATACTAAAGCTACCAGCACAGTTATGTTTATTGTAGCATTATTCACCATAGCTAAGATATGGAACCAATCCAGATGCCCCCCAGTAGATGAGTGGATCAAGAAAATGTGGTATATATATACAATAGAATTCTATGCTTCCGTCAGAAAGAACGACATTGCCCCATTTGTTAGGAAATGGAAAGACTTAGAAAAAATTCATATTAAGTGAAGTTACCCAGTCCCAAAGAAATTTAGGTCCTGTGGTTTCCCTGATTTGCAATAATTAGTATACATATAGGATAACCTTATCAGATGAGCTGAAAAGCTCATAAACAATGTATAAATGACCATATAACTAGATTGAATTATTTTTTAAAGATTTGTCTCATACAGGCCAATACATAATCTATTGGAGAAAAATCCCATTTCCACTCTCGCCTCTCCCTGAATCTGCAGAGATTTTCTCCAGAGAAATGGAGGAGGGTCTCTTGTGGTGGCCTGTGTATGGGCCATAACTGCTAGGGCTGCTCCCTCCTAGCCAGTCCCTCCCCCTGTCCTGTCTCCTGGCTTGGAGAAGTCTGGTGAAAGTGCTGAGCGGAGCTATCAGCACAGCTGCTTTTGCAGCTTCAGGTCCTTAATGCTGCAATTTCATACCAGTGTGGCTCAGCACTTCTTAATTGTCAGCTATAAAGTTCTGCAGCTGTCTCTGTCAAATCTGCCCAGATTCTCACAAAACCCCTGGGGAGGTGACTGGTATGATACCGAGATACATTTCCCACCTACTCCAGTGCTCTGGATTTTTTTGGGTAAAGGCAGATAAAATGTTCCTCTTCTGTTTGGGATTCAGGAGAAGTCTTCTCCACAAGAACTTCCCTGCAGAATTTCGGACTGATCATCCCTCCTTTCTTCTCTTTTGCTTAACTCTAAAAATGGCAGCTTACTGACAGGTGATGTGAAACACCCCACATTGTTCCCAAAGGAATAAGGAAGCTGAACTTGTTAATGATGTAGAGAGATTTATTCAGAAATAGACCTCTCCTTTGAATAACTAACTTACAGTTTAACAACGTGAATATTGGGAATCTGGAAGTATTATTAGGGAGAGAAGCAGACAAATGGAGAGAGAAGAGTGAACAAATACCAACATAATATTCAATGTATATATGAGAAAAGGGAGCTAGGTAAAATGAAGAGTTGGGTGGGGTTGGGAGAGGTAGGGGCAGAGAGCATGAGCAAAGGGTTGATATGGATCAAGATGCATGGTACTCACTTACTGACATGTTGAATGAACCCTTTTGTAATAAAAAAAAAGAAATAGACCGAATACCTGTGACTATCCTAGTTTTTAACAATAGCTTGTGATGGCAATGACTTGGTATCTAATACATTCATGACATGATCTTTAATTAAAGAAAATAAACAGCTGTGAGGGAGGTCAACCTTATTCCAAGGATTTCTAAACAACTGCATATTTTTACAAATATTGATTAATCTTTTGGGATCCCCAGAGGAAGGTAGATTCGAAGCGTTGTGTATGAGAAACATTTGCTGCAGAAAGTTATTAGCAGATAGAACAAATAAACTCATGAATGACCATGTTATGTCCTGTTTCCATAGCTATTATTAGGGTATGATAGTGTCCATGGAGACTTTGCATATTTATCTATTTAGGTTTTAGTCTTTTGAGTTTTGCACTAAACACTTTTTTTATAGCTTGATTTTTTTTGTCTCTCCATCCTGAGGCTTAATTTAGGACCTGGGTGTTGTTCCCGAACTCCTGTTTGCTCAAAGCTAGCACTCTACCATTCGAGCTGCAGTGCTATTTCTAGTGGTTTGTGTGTGTGTGTGTGTGTGTGTGTGTGTGTGTGATAAATTGGAAACAAGAATCTCACTGGCTTTCTTGCCCCAGCTGGCTTCAAACTACAATCCTTAGATCTTAGCCTCCTGAGTAGCTAGGATTACAGGCATGAGCCACCAGTGCCTAGTTTGTTCTCTTCCTCCTCCTCCTCCTCCCCCTCCTCCTCCTCCTCCTCTTCCTCTTCCTCCTTTTCCTCCTCCTCCTCCACTTCCCCCTTCTCCTCTTCCTCCTCCTCCTCCTTCTCCTCCACTTCCTCCTCCTCCTCCACTTCCTCCTCCTCCTCTTCCTCCTCCTCCTCTTTTCTTTTTTCTTCACAAAGGCATATCTTCATCCCAGGATGGGCAATCCAGGTGACATGATGCTTTAGTGTGGTTGATCCTAAGACAAGAAGCCTTCTTAGAGCTCCAGGTACACTTCTTTCCCAGGGCTGAGTCCTCTCATGGATCAGGATGGTGCCAACCTGCCTCTTGTACAAACTGCCTTGCCCAAGTATTTGGTTGCATGGAATGTCCATAGTGGTGCCACATTTCTGTAATACAATCTTTTCCTTGCTGGTTGAAATCTAGTTGTAGATCTATAGACCAAAACCTCCATTTTACACTGGAAATGTTATGAGGATATTTAGTAGTTTTGGGAGGGAGGGGGAGACTGGATGCCATCCCTGAGCTTTTCTTTTTCTTCTTTTTCTCAAGGCTAGTGCTTTACCACTTGAGTCACAGATCCACTTCTGGCTTGTTTTGGATCATTGTTTGGAGATAAGTGAGAGTCTCATGGACTCTCCTGCCTAAGCTACCATCAAACTGAGCTCCTCAGTGCTCACTCTCCTGTGTAGCTAAATGTTAATTATGAACTCCTGGTGCATGGCTGTTCAGGTACTTTTTAAAGAAAAGCACCTCCAAGGTTTCGTCCCTTCACTTACCTGGCAAGTTGATCACCTTAGAGACAGCTGAGATGCAATTCAGTGGGCATAGTGGTCTTTACTCCTCTTTATTTTCTCTTCTGTTCTCTCCTCTGCCATGAGGGCTTTCTGTCTTGACCCTCTCTGGTCTCCACAGCCCTGCCTGTAAACATTCTTCAAACAGTGCTATCCTTTTATTGTCTATTATATCTCTGGAAATAGGCTTCATTCGTGCTCTGGTTTCTGCTTTTAAATATTCAGGTATGTTAAACCTTATAGCTGATGTTTTGCTAGCCTTTTGGAATTGTTAACAGTTGTCTGATTCACCTGTGCCTGCGACTGCATATGTATATTTCACACATTCCTTTGTTTAATCCTCTAACTTTGGGGATGAGGGCAGTACCATTACTAACAACACTGGGGGTACAATAGACCTGAGCAGAGGTTCTGTTCAAAGTGGTTTCTAGCTGATGCTAAAGTCTCTGTTCTGAATCACCACCCTATCACATATGTGCAACGCCTTCCTGATAAATTTCTGGTGATGTCAGATAAAAGCTTTTCAAAATCTCCAGGATGTTGCTTTCATCAGGGCAGGCTAGGAATGTCTCTCAAGGGCGTAGCTGGGGTGGACGTCAAGTCCTTCTTACCAAGGCTATTTTATGTTCTGGTACAGGATTCGAAAGTACAATAGGAACTAAAGAGATTTGCTTTTTTTCCCATCTCTTTTATATCTCCGGGTGATCCCTGTGTTCTCAGGAAGCAAAGCTCTCCCATATTTGTATCTGTTTATGTTAGAAGAAATGAGCAACTTGGAGATTCAGAGTTTTCCCGACATGCATTTCTCCTACAAATTTTGTTGCTTACTTTGTTGTTGCTCTCTTAGAATTATTTTGTTTAAAAATGATGAAACAAGGACACAGGATGACCCATTGCAACAATGATACTCACAAAACATTATACTCACAAGACACAACTTCTGGGTCGAGGGAAGGGTGGGGGTGTTGGGGGAGGGAAGGGATGGTAGGAAAAAAACAAAGGAGTGGGTAACAATGCTTGACAAGAAATGAACTCATTGCCTTACTCATGTAACTGTAACTCCTCTGTACAGCATCTTAACAATAAACTAAAATTAAAAAACAAAACTTTAAAAAAGAATTATTTTAAGTGT
The DNA here is from genome assembly GCF_000151885.1 of Dipodomys ordii. NCBI lineage: Eukaryota > Metazoa > Chordata > Mammalia > Rodentia > Heteromyidae > Dipodomys > Dipodomys ordii. Next base: position 21,246,325 of record NW_012267224.1, read on the forward strand.
CTTGCTATGCATTTTAAATAATAAAATGCAATGGTATACTCGTGTTATGTTATATATATATAAGATATATAAATGTACTTATATAAATAAATATATATTTAATCCATGAATTTAGGGTACCATGCCCAATGGACAGTTCCTGATCGAGAATCATAAAATCAGAGTGCTGGCGCTTTGCTCAACAGCATCACTATTAAGAGATCATTTTTTACCAGGTGCTTACTGTAAGAAAAGACAAAGAGCAGAACTCACTAGTCCACAAGATTTTATTTGGGAGGAAAGCTTGGGAAGGACAACCCAGTCCCCTTCAGCCCCATTGAAGGAGAAATGATGCAACTCCCCACCCCTTACAACTTGGGTACCTTTAAAAATTAGATGGAAAAAATAAAGTCATTGAGGACAGATGGAAGTGGGGTGAGATGGGGTGAGATGGAGGCTGGGGCGGATGAACAATATTATTTTGACTGAGGAGCTTCAAGGTTTCAGTCAGCATCTGTATCTGCAGGGGGCACCAGCCCCAGACATGGTCTTGGTCTCTGGTTCTCTTCTCCAAGAGCCGAGGGTACATTTGTTGAGGGGGAAGGGGAGTGAGGGATGAGTCAGGTGAGTCAGTTCTAAGATATGGCTGTCAGAGGGAAAGATGAGTACTTTCCATTCCAGTCATTTCCCATCACTTACTGTAGGCCAGGTACGGCTGTCATTCTTTGTGTATGTCATTTCATTATTCAGTACCCAACACAATCCAATAAGGAAGGCAGTATTGTTACTGTGGTGTTTAGAGGCTGGGCCTCAGAGACACAAAAGGTTCTGGCCCAAGTTTACAGAGCTTAATAATGATGAACATGGCTCTTTTTTTTTCCTCTTCAATCTCTAGATCTCCTTCTTCAGTAGTTTCAGTAAATGATTTCTCAGGTACCTTTCATTTCTGAAATTTGTCGATATCTTCCTCCAGCAATTTTATTTTTAATATTCTATTTAAAGAAAAGAAATAGCTCAAATTTTATCTGTGCTCATTTAGAATTCCATTTTCTTCCTCTGACTTTTTAATCCTCTGAGGTTCTTTAGCACCAGAATGAAAATTCAGCCTGATACTTTGTCTAATTTTATAAATACAATGCTGACACCAGTGACTCCTTCAGTAGAATTTTCTTTCTTCAGCCTCCTATATCAAGTGTAGCATCCATTGTGTTTTGAGAAATAGAAATATTTCTGTGTTTATGTAGATATCTTATTGTACCGTGTTTCACTCATTGAATTATGAACTGATAGAAGACATTATGCTGAAAGTGGAGTTGAAAATAGGGCACCAGTTAGATCTAATTTGCTGAAGTTAGTTTTCACTATAACAATAAAGCCCATTTTTCATCTGACTTTAAGCTCCCCAAAAGAAGCACCAGGCAGTATTTTCTTGTTTTCTCTGCTTTTCAGCGTTCTGTACAGCCAGCACATTCGGGGATCTCACTGCCTTTATTCATTTCTGTGGGCAGAGGCATTAATCTCTTCTGAGTACATGACCGGATAACTTTCCATATTCCGATGTTTTCTGCACTGTCACCAGGCTTTTAGGGAGCAGGGAATGAACAAGGGGTAGAAGCAATCAGTTGCAGCTCTGTATATTCTATTACTTTTATAATCTGAGCAGGCTACCAAAACCTCAGATTTAAAAGGAGAACTAACATGAGTCCAGAGTTCATTTTTCTTACGGAAGGGACTATGCATTCACATAAATTATTGATATTTTATGGTGTTGTCATGTATAATTTTATCTTTCCAATCTCTCTCTGCTTGTTGGTCTTTGCTCACTGTCAGGGAGAATTGTTCATTGTTAAGTTATGCATGGTCAGCACATTTTTTGTCCTGCTATTAAGATCATAAAAAAGCTGAAAACTTTTAAAATAAAATTAATATTCAACTTTACTGAGCTCTCATTTCTCATAAAGGTTATTTTCCTGCTACATACTGTCACAGATCAGAGTACTTAATGAACAAGTGTGAAATTTAACAGTGCCATTTCTGAACTGGCTCTTTTATAGTTTATATTTTCTCAAGAAACAAATTTTGTCAGAGAATCAGAATATGTCTTTCTTCCTCATGTTTGTAAGTAAAAAGCTTATAAATAGATCTTATTAACTATTCACCCGATCTGATCTAACCACCCCATTAAGACAGGGAAATATTAACTGCTTTTGTTCTCACTGTTACCTTTCAACTCTAATTTCACTAAAGACTAATTCTGCTCTGTGTAACTTTGTAACTAATTCTGCTACATCACCACAGAGGAGGCATTCTTTAAATCCAGATACTGTTTCAGAGGTAACTAACTTAGGAGAGACAGAGTACCATTTTCCAATCTTTACTCCAAAATGATAAACTACGATGGATTTGAAAGAAATTATGCTTACTAAAAATGAGAAGAAAAAGAGGAAATCTCCATTTTGAGGGAAGAGGCGGAAGAGGGGAGGGAAGGAATGAGAGGAGAAGATAGAAAATGAGAAGAGAAGAAGGGAGGAAGAGAAGGAAGGAAAGGAAGAAAGTAGGAAGAAGAATTAAAAGATAAAGTAACTTGTAAATAGAGTTTCAGGGTTCTGGAAGAGTGATGGCTATTTCCCCCCAGTAACTCATTGCTCAGATTGTGATGGCTTAGTCTTTTCTTAAAATTCAGTATTATTTACTGTTACCAACAAAGTGGAAACTAGATTTATGTAACAATGTTTGACAAGAAATGTATTCATTGCCTTCACTTATGTAACTGTACAAACACCTTCACAATAAAATACAAACAAAATATATACAAATAAAAAAATGAAAAAAATGGGTTAGTTTTCATTCCTTTAACATTGAGAGTCTTAAAGTGATATAAATATGGTAATATAGTCTCGTGGTTATTTTACTCACATTTAGCATAAAGATACTTTATATTTTATCTTTTTTATTGTGAGAATACTGTACAGAGGAGTTACAATTACATGGGCAAGATAACGAGTACATTTCTTTGTTTCGCCTTCTCATCCCTTCCCATACTCCCCCCTCCCCCCACTGGATCTTTAACTTTGTTCAGTTAAAATAGTGTACAAAGTGTGTCCCCTCATATACTTCTATGCAGTTTTTCTTGAATAACTAACATGCATCTTATAGGACTATCTCTAATGTCACTCTTTGTGGATCACTGAATATTAGTATCAGAGATAGAGAACATGCCTCAAACCCTCAAGTAAAACTAAACTCATTCACAAATATTCGCTCTCAGTTGTATAATACAATTCCTGGAATTATTAAGGAATTTTACAAATCATCTATGCAAACAATTTTTACCTTATTACATTAGAAAGATATCCAAGATACTGAATGATTTTCACAAGGTCACAGATTAACTACAATCACATGTATATGGAGATATTTCTATACAGAAATTCATTATTTGTAATATTTGCATACAGAAATGTATACCAGGCAACAAACTGGGTTGTGAGGTACAATATTTGGGATTCAGTAAAAATATTTCTAATCATGTGACTTGTAATTAGAAAAGGGTAAGAGAAGACTTTTAAAGAAAGGAAAAGTGAAAGTTGCAGAAGAAAGTTCTTAGCATTTATCTGAGCAAGATTTGAGCAATAATTCTATAAATGCATTAAAGTCATTGATTACCCTGTATGGAAAGTTTGTGAGGGGACTGGGGTCTGAGGGAGTAGGTTCTCACAAAGCTCCTAAATCAAAGATTAAATTCCAGTATGTCAAAGTCTAATCTGTCTGTCTGTCTATCTGTCTATACTGTCTATCTTTATCATCTATATTTATCTATCTACCTACCTATCTCTATCTATGTTTTTTATGTTTGTCATCTATTGTTGTATTACAATGTTTAGAATGTAAAATACCAGCAGTCATAACTTCCTTTTGTATGCAGATTTATATTTCCCTCACAGTTCTTTATGACCTACCAGTTACAATAGATTTGTTGGGAATTTACTGCTGGTCGCCTCTAAACTGTGAGTGAGGGTTCCATTCCTGGAAACCTACATCTGATATTGTTATTCAGGAAGTGTAGCAACGTGTCATATGAGCAGTCTACGAAGCACAATCATTCAGATAACTTCAACAATCACTCTTTTTTTCCCTCGAATCCTCAGAAGAGAGGTCTGCATTAAAGTCACGGTCTTACTTTTTTTCTTTCCTGATTATGTTCCATTGTAGTAGTGATTGCTTGTGAGAAGGGTTGGATGTTGTGATTCGGTAAAACAGAGTTTTGAAAGCAGAGAGGGTATTTTGTGGAATAAAGTCTGAGCAATGTTCATATTATGAAAAGTGTAGTTACAAACAATTCTGGATGGATAAACCAAGACCATATTCCAGAAGTTTCTGTGGCCATAGTAAAGGTAGATATGGGAAGCCACAGAAAGTTTCTGAGGAATAACACTATTTATTATATGGTCAGAGTTGATTATATATCTTACTTTAGCACTTTGGTTGACCAATATTGACACATAATATTATATTACTAGCATGCTCATAATATGTTGATTACTGTGTACTAGCTGATTTGGCATGGGCTTAGTAGCACAAATCTGCTTCAAAGTGAAGAATTGATTCAAACTCACTCAATTGAAAGTTTTGTCCTGATCCAGAATGAAGGGGAATAAATAGTAACAGTAGGTTAGAATCTTGACAAATAGAACTTGCAGTGTAGATATGCATGTGTGGAAGATACAGACTTTGATATCTGAGGAAGAAAGAGACATGAAGAACAATTGCATTTAACAACAGAATTCCAGACAGATTTCACTGGATACTCTGGAACTACAGTTATACATCAAAGATATTGTTATCATTGTATTCCCATGTCCAACATTTCTTAGACACTAAGGTATTATTCTGCCTCTCCAAACAGGATATTAACCAATATAAATGGCTAAAGGTCCTCTTTAAGGAATAACTGAAAATGATCACTACTCATAAACTTTCAGTGTCTTTGAATATTCTTTCTCTTAAGGTTCTCTTAGGGTTTCCTTTCTCTTAGTCAAGCTTAATATTTAGATACTGGGTCCAAAATCTGTGTTGGTTGTCTTTGAAAAGGAAAGCAGAAAGATTATGACATTTTTGTTTGTGAAGGAGCAGTTAGTCCTTGCCTTCTAATCTTTTTCTCCTTGATTGCTTCTGATTATACAGATTGATCACTACCATTAATGCCTCCCTATTTATTTTTCTAATGGATACCTTGTTCTCTTAACTACCTCCATAATTCTCAGGGTGGCAGGCCCCCTTGATAGCCTTTTCCATCTTACTAATCATTTCAATAATTGAACTCACTTTTCTCCTGAGAAGTAAGCACCTTTGCCTGCCCTACATTGTGTTGGAATCCATTTTACACTTGTTACCTGAAGCCTGATTGGGTTGTGGCTTCTTCCTCATGAACCCTGGGCTAGAGAGAGGGGATATCATTGAAAATAGTGGTCATTTGACTCCCTCTCCCACAACATTCCCCATTGCTTGTTGAGACTGTATCATCAGGTTCTGTCCCTTTGAGGAGAAAGATTTCTGGTTTTATATGACAATCTCTCTGTTACTTTGTAACAAAGTATCTAAGACCATGAGTTTATAAAGGTCTGTTTGTGAATCCCAGCTTTGGGGGGATATTTACTACCAGATTTTTATCTCATTTAGTGTGATCCAATACTCCTTTTCACACTTCTTTACTTTTACAAGAATTCTGGATTTCTCTTTTGCCTGCCTACTCTTTTATATTCTTGGGCGGGCCTCATCAACTTTCGTATAGTCCAGTGCATGAGATCATAGTCCTGTCTTTCACAACTAGTTTTTAAGTAGCCTATTAATACCTATAAACTCTTTTTATTATCTTCTCTTGAGACCATAAGTTAAGTTTCGAAATAGTCACTCAAATTTCACTATCTTTAAAGTTATTATTTCCCTAATATTTCTCAAAAAACTTACTGTGCTAGCCATTGTACTGCCTCTGTTGTGTGTCTAACCCCGTTAATTTCCATTTCCAAAGGCTTTCAACAATTTCTGTGTTACCTTGTTCCAAGAGCATTCTGTGCCCCATGCACACCATTCATGGTGTATTTAGTTCCAAAATTCCAGTTTTATTTCTTAAGCTACTCCAGTTACAGGCTCCATTCTCTTGGACCCATGAACTGACATGGAATTAGAGGACAGGAGGAAGATTGGGCAGAAAGAAGCTGAGCCATAAAGTAATCCCAGAAAATGTCTCGGGTGATCCTGTGGGCTTCTAAAACAAGCATAAAACTTGTCAGGGTACCAGAATTCAGTCTTTGTATTCCTGTATGGATCCAGTACTGCATAGTCACAGAAAAGAGGTGTGACCTCTGGCAAGGTAGGCTTTTTCAGTTGAGGCAATACTTGGAGGATGACAACTGAGCCATCTTCCATCAGTACCTCTACCTCAACAGACCAGGGCATCACCACGGCACCTGTCTCTACATCTTTAATGCTGGTGTAGAAATTGTTTCAATATTCTGACTTTCCCAATTCCTACTTCACTAAGAAAGCTTCAGGAAACATCACAGATGTCCCCTGACTGCTGTTATGGTCCTCTCCCCCAACCCAAAGCATTAATTAGCTGAAAGATGTTCTTGAACCCGATGCATGCAACTTCCTTTCTGTCTCTTAGGTATCAGAAAGTGGGAAAGGGAGCCAAAAGCTTGGCTCTGGGTATAGAAGAGAATGTTTCTCAAATCTAGCTGATTTGTTTATGACACATTGGAAAATTTAGTCTTGGATTTGAAGTATTTTGTTGTAGTCATTTGTATACATGTCTGTTTTCCACTAAAGAGTAAGATTCTTGAAGAAAAAAATTATTCATCTTTGTATTCCCATATGCAATTATAATTTTGCTACATATTATGCTAATGTCGTTCTCTCTTCCCTTTCATGATGATGTTGGCCTTTAGGGACAAGCTCTCAAAATGTGACACCAATGAAAATGCTATCATAATAATCCAAGGAGCAGAAATGAACGAGGACTTGACATTACAGATAGGTAAGAAGAGATAATAAAGACACCCACAGGAATGACTTGAGCTTTTATTTTCCCTTTTATGAATTTTTTATTGTTATTATAAAGGTGATGTACAGAAAGGTTACAGTTACATAAGTCAGATAAAGAATACATTCCTTTTTGAACAATGTCATCTTGAAATTTTTATGACAGATTTTCTATGGTGGTTCAGGGAAAGGAGTAGTGGGCAGTACAGAAGTTCTTAAGATTACAGAGGACCCAGGAAAACTGATTTGGAAGTAGGGAAAGTAGGGACAACAGTGAGTTGGCTTTTGGATGTTTGACTTGAAGATGCTTGAGGATTAATGCTTGTACGTCTAGAAATCTCTTAGAAATGGGAGACTGAGATTTGAAAAATAGAGATGCCATCACTGGCAGCCTAAGTACAGAAGCTACCTGGATTTTACCTCTAATGGAAACCATTGGACTAAGTTGCTTAAAATGACCTGTAGAGCATATGAGAACATTTTGAGGAAGTAGAGGACATGGAACAGAAAGCAAGGACGTGATGGGAATAAAACAACTACAGAATGACAGATACTATTATGTAGGTTGAGGCACTAGAGAAGGCAATGTTTCGCAGAACCAGGAAGATAAATAATAGGACAATGAGCTTAGCAATGACTTCCTGTTCCACTGCAAATTATTTTTAGTATTTACTTTGTTGTGGACATCTCCATAGGCCTCTGGATATAGGCAACACAAAAGATGAACCATGGTTTCCTTCTTACATAAATGAAGGTATCGTTGTGAAAACAGATGCATTAAAGTGCTGGGAGCCAAAAGACAGTTAGACAGACAACTCCTCAGACTGGAGAGTACAGATCTCTCTCTCTCTCATGTTTTTCTTGTAAAAATACTGTACAGAGGGTTTCAGTTACATGAGCAAGGTAATGAATGCATTTCCTATCAAGCATTGCTGCCTCCTCCTTTGTTTTTTTCCCTACCATCCCCTCCCTCCCACCTCCCCAACTCCACTCTCCTCCTCACAGCACCCTCCCCTAAATTGTAAAGTTCATTTTTCAACAGTGTCTTGTACATCTCATTGTTACAATGGGTCAACCGTATCCCTATTTAAACATTCTTTTTTTTTTAACTGTGAAAATAGTGTACAGAAGGGTTACAAATACATGGGTAAGATAATGAGTATATTTCTTATCAAGCATTGTAGCCTCCTCCTTTGTTTCTCCTTCCCATCCCTTCCCATCCTTCCCCCTCCTCAACCAATCCTCCCCCCCCCCCACCAAAGTTGTAAAGTTCATTTTTGACATAACAACTTGTACATCTCATTGTTGCAATGGGTCCACCTGTATACCTATTTAAATGATTTGTTTTTTCCTTTCCTCTCCACAAATTATACTGACTTTACAGTGAAAGCAGGGGTTATACTGTGGGGGAGGGACATACAAAGCAACAAACAAATAATTTTATAAATGTGTTAGAAACAATCGAAGGAAAGAAATAAACATTTGAATACATATCTTAGGGTTCATTTCCCTAACATCAATTTATCTGACCTTTTCTGCTTGACTCAGACATATCCTAGTTATTGCAAATAAGAGAAACCATGGAACCTATGTTTCTTTGGGCCTGGCTTACATCACTTAATATAATTTTTTCCAGGCCTTTCCATTTCCTAGCAAATGGGACAATGTCATTCTTTCTGATGAAGGCATAGAATTCCATTGTATATATACCACATTTAAACATTCTGTCCTTTGTTTTAAAAAATACTTTTATTCTCTTTAGTAGTTGTACGAAGGAGTTGACATTCAACAGAGAAGTTGATGAAGACAACGCCTCTTGGTCAATGTCACCCCTTTCCACACTCTCACCCACCACTCCCCCCCATTCCTTCCCTTAATTTTTAAGTTATGTATTGAATTTCTTTGCCATTTCACAAAGCCATTTATGTGTGCAATGCATCTTGATCTGTGTTATCCCTTCAACCTCCCCAATTCAACCCACCCCTTCCCTTATTTTTCTCAGTTCTGTGGATACAATGCATTATTACCTGCATTCTACTCATTCTCTGTGTGCATTCTTCTATGTCTCTCCTCTTGAACTCCTCTCCATCCCCCATCTTTCAAGCACCCACTTCCTAGTACTCATTTTGTTGGGCTTTGACTTAGTCTCTCTAAGGGATTATACTATTTCTCCATAGAGTCAATTATACTTCAGTTCATTCAGTTCTAACTGCGTGGGTGCCACCCAGTGCACTTACTTCTAGATTTATAGGCACATTCTAGTTCCTACTAATGAGGGAAACTGTTCAACGTATGCTTCTACGTGTTCCAATTTTTATATGTTGTTGTTGTCTGTATCCACTATTTGCTTTCTTTTTACAGATGATAAATATTTACATATTTAATAAATGAAGAGCACAAGGAAATCAAGGATCCTGACTGAGTCACAGAGTTAGTAACAGAGCTAGAAGATTACGATTCTCTCCTTTATGTCATGTTTTCCCTATGCAAGACTGCATTTATGTTTTGACTTTGAGATAATTGTTTACCTCTTTGAAATAAAAATTTTATTATTTCTTGTCAGGGTACTATTTTTGTTGCTTTGTTTTTGTTACAAACTTAACATAAGAAAACGTTGTCAACTCATTGGGCTGGGTCCTGAGATTCAGAGATGAACAAATTAATCTCATATTCACTTACTGTTCAGTGATTTGTGGGGGAAAAGAAAGTTTAAATGGTGTCACAGATAAAAAGATACTCTAAGAATTATTAAGAAAACAAATTGTTATTTATTCTATTTTTGCTCATTTTATGCAAATATCTATTAACTCATGCTTTTTCTCAGAGAAGCGTTTTAGAAAGTTGTTGTCTTCTGGATTCATATGCACATTTACTTCAAGACATTCAATTTCTCTACAAACCATTTATCTTGAAGCACAGAAAGATATGAAGAATTCATAAATTTTATATAAGCTCTAAAATAATGGTTTCCAGACTCCCCAATCGGTCCATTTGTATTTGTATTGCATTTATATTAATCAATTATTGATTAACAAAAAAACCTGGATAGGTGGCTTAATTCATTCAAATTTTATCTGATTTCTTCTTGCCAATAATTTTCTGGATGCTAAATCATAAAAAATATATCCCTGTTTTGCTCTGGAACAATCAGAACCTCAGGAATATAAAAACATGATGTAAATTTCACAAAAGCACATTTTCCACAGAAATTATCTTCATCTATAGAGAAGTAAGCTGACACAGAAAAAAAATTAAGATCTATTTCTACAGTGTATTATTTCTTGATGAGTGAATGCTGCATGCTGCATGAATACAATGTTATTATATACAAGTGACACAGATTCATTTTACTGCACTCTGCCTCAGTGCATATGGTTGTAATGCTCTGGGCCCTTGAAAAGATTGTTGTGTAGCTTTCATCAGTTTTTTAATCTGTTCAGTCTTTGGATTTATTTTATTTTCCAAAATTCGGTCCTTGTTCTTGATCTTCTTTTCTTCTGTGAGAGGAGATAAAAAGGAATGAAGTGATTTACCAAAACCATCTAGTTACTGCTTGGGTGTTAGGTTTAGCTGTTAATTCTTTCTACTTGTTTTGTCTGATTTAGTTGGAATCTTTGTTGGGTTTATAGTATATGTATATAGCTACCTCTCTCAGTAAATTCATCTCTGGCCCCATTCTTGCATATAAATATACCTTGCATATACTAATTCTTTTCAGTAGGAGGTAGAAAAGCAGGTTATAATCAAACTCCAGGTTCCAGTGACTCTACTGGACTTCTTCAGAGACTCTTTTCCTGGTGATGGAGGTGCTTCTTACTCCACAGGCCAGTGTAGCTTCTGAGGGTTTTGTTGGTAAGTTAATGTGTATGAGGAAGTCTAATACAGGATCACCCAGAGTTTCAGTAAAACCAAATTCCCAGAAAGGTCATTCTTAGCTCTTGTTGGAAGCAATTAGCAACCAGGAGGTGCAGCAGATATGATGAAGGTTGAATTTTTAAGCCTCAAAGCCATTATACTACTCCCTCAAATCCACCTTTACCATGCCAGACACCAGACCAGGTTCCACTCCACCCAGAAAAAACACCACTTCCTCCACAGATGAAAAGAAAAATTAGAATAGAAAATTCTGAAAATTCTTCTGGGACCCAGATCCCAGCAAGTACCTTGCTTATACCATTGACTTATAATAAGCATACTTGCCATGCTGGTTGTTGGGGAAAGTTAGTATGCCATCATTAGACTAACATTTTCTATTCTTGACAGGGCATGCTACAGCATATCATATTGTGAATGATAAATAATTCATGTGATGCCTCATATTATTCAGAGTTTTTTTTCTGTGAGAGACGGAAACTATTCCATTCAATGAAAGCCTAATAATTGTTGCTCTAAATACAAATCTATCATCATGAGTTTGGGCCTTTCTTTCAAGAATACAGTCTCCCTAAATTTTAACACAAATAGCAACAATAATCCTCTAAGTAGTATTTTAGTCATGGATTTCCTGCCTAGTACATTATATTATGGAGAATTGGTAACAATGGCACAGAAATCTGGAAGGTCAGAGCTAACACTCTGTGGCTGCCTGGAGATTCTCTTACCCTAAAGTGGCATTTGAGAAATGGAAAGGGTGAATTATATTTCTAGAATGAAGCTGCAGGCTCATTGTGTGATGTCCTATTTTGTAAGTACACTATCTACTTATTTAGTTTACTAAATGAATACTTACAGAAAGAGAACATGGATCAGATTTGACTGTAGAGATTGCACTGAGCTGCTTTGAGTAGTTGATAATGATGTTATAAGATGACTCTTAAGAGATTTTGTTTTTGACCTACTGAAGTAGAATGTTCTCCAACCTCCCCTCCCCCCGGCCTCTCTCCACACACACACACACACACACACACACACACACACACACACACACACAGAGCCAAATTTCTGTCTTTTCCTTAGTTTATCTGTAATTACAACCCATTTTTCAATATTGGAGAGAGAAATTTTTATTTTTATTTTGTAGATGTAGTAACACAATTACATATTGATTAATCTGACAAAATAAATCTTTTTCAAATTAAGAAACTCCTTAAACTCTAGTTTGAGATTTGAAGTAGGGAAGAAAATGTTATTTATTCTATTTTTTATTACTCCTGTCATAAGTATATTAATAGCTTGCAATATTTAATTAAGTTGTTCTATAAGTATTTATTGTGTGCCAACTCTATATCCAATACTATTCTAGGTGCTCAGAATTTAGCAGTGAAAAAAATATAACATTTTTGAGGTTTTTGGTGGATCTTATAATTTAATAAAATCTCATTTCTTTGTCCTTTTTGTTTGAAATTTAAAGAGTATTTGCTATCTGCTCTAGCCTTTCTATAATAATTCCACTAGGGAGTAACAAGGATGAGTATTATTAATACTACTTTACAAATGTAATGATTCAAGACACAGGACTGGTACCACAAAATGAGTTAAATGGCAATAAACACAAATAAATAAATAGCAGTGAACATCCAAGGAACAATTTCTCTATGCCTTTAAGTATGGCTGTATATCTCATTTGTGGCTACTCTTAAGCACATGATATGTTGTTGCCCTTGATTTATGACAGGAGATTTTCCCTCTCCCAAATTGTTAAGTTCATTTCCAACATATTGTCTTGTGAGTCTTATTGTTGCAATGGGTCACTGTGTCCTTGTTTCAGCATTTTGTTATTCCCTTTCCCCTCCCCAAATGAGGTAAATGTATATACAAGATGCAGGGTGCCAAAATCAAATACAGTGACAACAGGGGATGTACCATAGGAGAAAGAACATACAGTAGAAACAAAAAAAATTGCATAGTACATTAAAAAATAAAAACAATGAAAAACCTCTTGTGTCCATATCTTGGGGCTCATTTCACTTAACATCATCTTATACAGTCATATGTACATAGCTATTGAGCTTTTCTGCTGGAGGTGGAAGAGAAGGGATAATAGGAGGAAAACAGAAGGGAAACAATGCTCGACAAGAAATGCACTCATTACCTTACTCATGTAACTGTAACCCCTCTGTACAGCATCTTTACAATAAAATTAAATTTTTGAAAAGATAGGACACTTTGCTCATTAATGAGCATAATATATTGCATGTTTGTATATTATGTATTTGTGTGGGATATATATATGTACATATATATATATATATATACATATGCCTATGTGTGTATGTAAATCACTCTACTTAGCCATCCAGAGTTCTTTACGTGTGCCCATTGTGTAAATGCTGAGATGAACTGTAGTTTATCTTTGGTCTTGGGAACTTAGCTTTGTAATAAAAAAATATTCTGCATCTGATAACTGTAGCAAAATCATCTGTGATTATTTACTGCTGGGAACCTCATGACACCAGGGACCCCACAGGGTCTGTGATGACACTCTCAGAATTTGAAATGTGCTGGAGCCAAACAGTCATTCAGCGAAGATTTGGAAGTTGGAAAATGGAGACAGCAACCCCATAAACTATGTTACAGGTATGTCCAGGTGACTGGGGAAAAGCTTGGATCTGAGGTGACAACAATTGTTGGGGATGATCTGGTAGACAGGCACACACAGAGAGATTGGCGCTTGCTGCAAAGGTAGCTAGTATGTCGGCACGAATACAGCTTTTATGTGGATCACTGAACACAAAGATAAAAAAAGTTTAAGGCTCATCTGTATTACTGCTTCTCCATTTGATTGCTGGGTGCTACAAGGCATGTGTCCATTCATAATCTAAGAAAAATATTATTAGTAATTTTTAAATCAGATACAGGCACTATATCAATGACTTTAGAGATAGCCATCCAATTTAATTTTTACATTTCGAAGATCTATACTATTCTAGGTCCCATTTTACAGAGGATAGAACATTTTAGATGTCAGGCCTATCCCTTTTCTAATCTATAGCCTGATAGGACTCACTGAACTGGAGCAATATTAGGAAAATTGTCCTTTAACATTGCCTGGTGTTTAGCTGTTGGTCCAGGTTTCCACAGCAAGTATTTTCTCATGCATGGGTATGGGATGGATGCCTTCCCACCACTACTGCTGCTTTGATAATATTCTCTGATACACCAGATGGCAGGGAAAAGTTACTCTTCTACAGCTCTCTAGGTTGAACAGATATTTATGGTCCAATGGGATCCATTTATCCACCTTTATTACAGCTTTTCATCCTTACAGACAATAAATCCACATAACATGATCCTGGTAAGGCAATATAATTTACACAACTGATGAGCTGAAGTGTGTAGGGGTATTTATTGGACTTACTGTTCACCTGGCACTTTATTATTTTCTCCAAAGAGCAGAGGAAAGCAGAAACTATATTGTATGAAAAATCAGGTCTGTGCCTTTGTAATCGCACTTGAATAAAGAGAAAGGGGTACCTGTGGAAGGAAATCAAACAATATATTATACTGTCTGTATGAGGCATTTTTTTGGTTGCTTAAAAAAACTCTTTATGGCTATGTTATGACAATGACCTTTCTTTATAATGTGTTGACTTGAACTTGCATATCTTCCAATCTGCAGTAATAAGAACAATAATGTATATGCATAGGATTGTAGACTTGCTAGTCCAACTTTTTCATCATTTCATCCTTACATTTCAAACCTTTGGGCCACATCCATCTGCTTCTGTAGGTATGCAAATGCAAGGTGCAGTGTTTGTAAAGAGAAGGGTCTTGTAGATGGCTTCCTTTTAAGCTGTTGGTACTGTAGCCAACACTGATGTGAGCTGTTTTCAGTGTTGTCTTTCCTGGACAGACACATCAAGTCAGGAATTTTCCAAGGAGCAACTAAAGTGAGGATGTAAAACTTAGTTGATTTTTTTAAAAAAATTATTTCCTTTTTTTGGTCCCTACACTTATTCAAAGTTGATAGTCCCTTGTGTGATGAGAAATTTGGCTTTTCTTTTTCCGAGGTTGTGAGATGTGTTATACTGTCCCTATGCTTTAGCCTGGTGCTTCTCCCACAGGTATACCTAGATGACATCCCTTCAAAGCTGAGACGCTCCTTGAGCCATGTGTGGAACTGTGTGGAGCCATGTGTTGCCTCTCTTGGACTAGGACTGAGCAGTAAATTTTTAGAATTCATAATGCATTTCCCCATAACTCACCAGGCGCTTGCAACATTTTGTGATAAAGAAACCTATTCTTTTTTTTTTGTGAAAATACTGTACAGAGGGGTTACAATTACATGGGAAAGATAATGAGTATATTTCTTATCAAGCATTGTAGCCTCCTCCTTTGTTTCCCCTTCCCATCCCTTTCCATCCTACCCCTGCCCCCCACCCAATCCTCCCCGCCCCCCCAAAGTTGTAAAGTTCGTTTTCGACATATAACTTGTACTTCTCATTGTTGCAATGGGTCCACCTGTATCCCTATTTAAACGACTTGTTTTTCCCCTTCCCCTCCACAAATTATACCAACATCAAATACAGTGAAAGCAACATACAAAGCAACAAAGAAACAATCTTATAAATGTGTTAGAAACAATTGCATGAAGGAAATAAAAACATTTGAATACATATCTTAAGAAGAACTGGTATTTTAAAAGATAGTTGGAGATAACAGATGAATTTGTCTAACTGATTAATCATGGACTAGGCCAGTGATGTTCAAACTTAGCTGCTTATTAAAATGCAGATTCTAGGACTTAACCCCTAGAATTTATGGCTCAACAGGCCTGGGCTATAGACACAAGATTTTGATTTTCTAAGTTCCTGTTTATGTGGAGATAACAGGTAATGCATTACTTGGTTAGCCTGATGCAATGCTAACTTTTAAAAGTTAATGAATTTATCTATACACTCAAAACTGTAGTTCCTTACTAGCTATGCAGAATTATTCATGGGGTTTCAAAAGTAAAGGCATATTATAATGAATTACTTTCTAATAACAATAACAGGGCAAGAAGAATGCTTGTCAAGAAAATATTTACTGGATGACAAGTGTCTTTGTAAACATGATAACTTATTTCATAAAAGAAAATTCATGGTATCACATTTTTTCTCTCTCCTTGGATCAAGAAATTATATCCATTCACTAGAGGAAGCAGAAAAAAAAGAAAATTAGATGACTTTCAATGACTTCTCCAAATATGTCATTCAATTATTTTAATTATTTCCACAGTGCTTCATTATTATCTGCAAGTAGCTAAAGCATTCTAGAGACAACTCTGGTGATATTTCAAATCACTCAAATTCATAGGGAGCAGAAGAGTTTTTGATAGTTTTCTTCCCACTCAGGTTGAAGAAGACAAGGATTATTATACTTTGTAAAACTATAAAAACACTCATTATTTTTTTTCTGAGCAAGGAGTTTGAAATATTGAGGGCACAGAATAAATTTTTTATAATAATAACAAATAATAAATCTTGAGTGTTGGTCTTTTGTTGCAGGTACCATGTAGGATGCCAACTTGCAAAATCAAAGAACAATCTTCTATCATTCCAGGAATGTGGTCAAGTAACAAAGGAATCATATGGATATTAATGACAGAAGTGGAAATTTAGCTCAACTATTCCCTGGAAATAAGCTCTCATGTTTCAGCAGTATTCATTTGGGACTGAATCCAGGATCAGCCACTTCCTAGCTCTGTGACTTGTGATAATTTATGGAAACTTTCACAACACTGGAATTAATTATATGTACTCATCAACACTACTTTGCATGTAAAATAAACTAGCATCAATAAAGCACTCAGTATATAACCTGACACACAATAGATAGTCAATAAAGGGTAGTGTTTCTCATAAAATTGTTTGGCTTCAGTTTCAGCATGTTTGTTACTGAGCTACTCATTTTTGTCATTTCTGTTCCATTAATGGGTCTGTTTCTGAATTGGAAAAGCTCTTTCTGTGTCTTTACATATTTCACCCACAATAAATTGCATCATCCACAATCTGTTAGGGGGAATTTTTTTCTTAAAGAGGAAAACATTAACTGTTAGCAAACTAGTTCACATTTGAACTTGTGCCCAGACAAAGTTACCTAGTTGTTAATTTGCTTGCTCCCATTCCTTTGTTGTTACTGGCAAGGAGAAACAGTAAACACACACACACACACACACACACACAGAGCCCACTTCAATTCAATTGGTTGTCTTTTCTATTTGTACATCAAGATTATTTGGATACATCAGTCAAAATCTTTTGACACACAGTACTACCTCACAGCACATACATGCTCAGCGAGTGCGTCTAAAGGTCCTCAAATCTTAACTCTTTATTTCTTTTTTTTTTAAATTTTATTTTATTTTATTTGTGAACATACTGTACAGAGGGGTTACAATTGCATGGGCAGGATAATGCGTACATTTCTTACCAAGCATTGCAGCCTCCTCCTTTGTTTACCCTTCCCATCCCTTCCCAGCCCCCCCCCCCCCCCCAACCCAAACCCTCCCCCTCCCCCCTCCCCCCCACCCCCTTCCCCTCCCCCCCCCACCGACGTTGTAAAGCTCGTTTTGGACATGACAACTTGTACTTCTCATTGTTGCATCAGATCCACCTGTATCCTTAAACAACTGGTTTTTCCCCAACTCCTCCACAAGTTATACTGACATCAAATATAGTGAAAGCAGGGGTTATACTGTGGGGGAGGGACATACAAAGCAACAAAGAGATAATCTTATAAATGCGTTAGAAACACATGCACGAAAGAAAAAACATTAAAATACATATCTAAGGGTTCATTTTCCTGACATCACATTATCTGACCTTTTCCGCTTGACTCGTACATATACTAGATATTGCAAATAAGGGAAACCATGGGACCTATGTTTCTTTGGGCCTGGCTTACTTCACTTAATATAATTTTTTCCAAGTTTTTCCATTTCCTAACAAATGGGGCAATGTCATTCTTTCTGATGGAGGCATAGAATTCCATTGTGTATATATACCACATTTTCTTGATCCATTCATCTACTGAGGGGCATCTGGGTTGGTTCCATATCTTAGCTATGGTAAATAATGCTGCAATAAACATAGTTGTGGTGGTAGCTTTAGTGTGGTCTTGTTTGTAAACATTTGGGTAAATGCCCAAACCCTGCACCAGAATCAATTCCAAATGGATCAAAGACCTTGAAGTCAAAGCAGACACTCTGAAAACATTACAGGATGGAATAGGAGAAACCCTAGGTCTCCTTGGCACAGGCCGAAATTTTCTTAATAGAGACCCGGAAACACAACAAATCAAAGAAAGGTTGGACAAATGGGATTGCATAAAGTTGCAGAGCTTCTGCAGGGCAAATGACATAGCTAGCAAGATCAATAGAAAGCCCACAGATTGGGAGAAGATCTTTACTAGCCATACAACGGACAAGGGTCTCATATCTAAAATATACTTGGAACTCAAAAAATTAAACCCCCCAACAACAAATCCCCAAAGAAACAACTGCCCAATAAATAAGTGGGCGAAAGACTTAAAGAGAAACTTCTCTGAAGAAGAAAGAAGGATGGCCAATAGACACATGAAGAAATGTTCAACATCCCTAGCCATAAAAGAAATGCAAATCAAAACAACATTGAGATATCACCTCACCCCAGATAGAACGGCAAAAATCAAGAACTCTAATAACAACAGATGCTGGAGGGGATGTGGACAGAAAGGAACCTTACTTCATTGTTGGTGGGAATGTAAACTTGTCCAACCACTTTGGAAAGCAGTATGGAGGTTCCTCAAAAGACTTCACATAGAACTCCCCTATGACCCAGCAATCCCACTTTTAACTCTTTATTTCTGAGGATTAAACAATTTTTTTCTTAATTTCCAGGATTATTTAAAACTTTCTTTGATTTCTTCCATTAGTCATCATTTTCTGCCATATCTTTATCATTGTCTCCTTCTTTAGCCATTACTCTCAGAAGATGACCTGCTATCTTCTTTTATAGAAAAACCTAAGGTGATGTGAAAACAGATCAACGGGACGGAATAAAAGACTCCATTTTCCATCTCCTATTGGAGCTTTTGTTTGTTTGTTTCCACATGTCTTACTATGTTGTCCTTGAAGAAAATGTCTTTATGTTGGCCAGAGAATCCCTTCCTTCTGATCCATGTTCTAACTTTCTCTGTGTACTTAGTGACTCTTTCACTTCACTCCCTTCTCTTAGCTGGATTTTTAAACTCAGCTTCTCTAGGAATCATTACAATATCAAAACAAAGTGAACTATTTCTTTAAGCTTTTACTTCTTCCTTTTTCACTTCCAAAATGTACACTGCATTTCATCAATATCATTTCATCAATATCATCCCCATTTCCCTTTGCTCCTCTCAATAGATACACTGTTGTCAAGGTTGCAATAACTTTGCTACAAAATACTAATCTTTAAGAAATATGTTTAAGTGATTGTTTGAAAACTCTATACATACATTCTTAAAATCTTCTTTTCTTTGCTCTTTACTGTTAGTCTCTTAGAATATTCATTGACAAACATTTGGCCATTTTTTGTCAACTTGTCTGACTAAAATTTCTCTGAAAGTTCTATTCCTTGGATGCATCTTTACACACTATCGGGTCAATACTGGTGATTTCTGCATCTACATATGTAGCACAAACACATTGCCTTGTCTCTCCTGCAGAACACACGTCCTGACTTGATCACTCTTTAGATGGTACTTGTATCCACTCAGCTAGATGACTTTCATCTGTTCACATTAGAAACTTCAAATGACACTTGAATCTCCCTCTTTATAAAATAAATCTTTCCTCTTTCCATTTCATGGTATTTACCCTTCTAACTGAAACCGAAGAGTCAAGGAAATGCTTTTCCTTAGAGCTTTCTGAAAGAGAATGAGTGAAATAACACCTCAACTTTTCATTTGGAGCTTCTAGCAGTGTGAAACACTATATTTCTGTTCTTTTGCATCATGTAGTTTTTGTTAGTTTTTCATGGAAAGCTTAGCAAATGAATATAATCTGTTACTAAATATTGCAGCGCTCTTCTTTTTCTAACTTTGTGTTTTATGATGGCATAATTACCACAAAAACTTTGAATAAATTTTCTATAAATCCTGACAATAGGCACAATTTTAATATAATAGTAAACATAATGTACTACCTAGGAAATTCTAGTTACTGAAGATTTCTAAAGGCAGTTAAACATGAATGCTTAGGTCATGTCAGAAGGATCTGAGGATCATAGTTTGAAGTCAGCCCAGGTAGGAAAGTCGGTGAGGCCCTTGCTTCCATTAGCCAGAAAAAGCCAAAAGTGATGCTGAGGCTCTAGTACTATTCTTGAGGGGAAAAGCAAAGGGACAGCACTCAAGCCCTGATTTCAAGGCCCAGTATGAATGTACACACACACACACACACACACACACACACACACAAACACACCTACATAGACACACACAAACAGCTTGATTTCTGAGTTTGCTTAATTGGCACAAACAGACAATAAAACAACAACAAAAAGAAACAAAATAAATCAAAACAGAACAAAAATCCTAATGTTTCAGTTTATTCAACATGTTTTTAGTAAGCTCAGGCATAGTTAGTTGAGAAGAGAAAATGTGATGGAGGTGAGTCTGATCAAGGTTAATGTACATATATGAACATGTCAAAGTGTAATCTCATTGTATAACTAATTGATGCTAATAAAATAAGTGAGGAAAAATTGCTTAAAGTGATAAATACCAAGCTTCTTTGAAGATGGCATTAATATTAACGAATCCAAATAATCTTCTCTCCTAGAATCAATTGCAATATCTGGGAACACCACAAAATAAATTATCTTTGCTTGTATACATTTATTTTTCACAGGGCAAGTAATTATCAGTTACATGGTGACTTTTGTGAAATATTTGAATCTATCCAAATAATGTCACCAATAATGGCCTATGTGTTTAATTTGGTTCATTTTCTTTGCTGTTCTTCCCCAGTGACATTGTGATTCAGAACATTTTTCTTGATATTTGCACTTTCATAAAGTCTGTGGAAATACTATAATTGAACATTTTCACTCACAAAATGTAGCATGCTGACCTAAGGCAGTGCTGGTGCATTCATTCTTCTTAACAACCTTTGACTCCTATTCTCAGATGCATGATTGCCTTGAACATTGAAAGAGGCAGTGTGTTCTTAACTTACGGTTAATGTCTTAGCCAAACTTGTACATTTCATAAGGAGTTTGTACCATGGTTGGTTGGTATCTAAGTTGGTTGGCTGATTAAAATTATGTCTCTGAGAGATAGCCAAACAGCTTCCAATAAAAGCACCTCTCTTTAACCCAGTTCTGAATGAAGAAGAGTTTTCCTAGTGGCACATTTTCATAGTTCTCCATCTGTTAGTGGAATCAGAAGGCAAAGGCTTCATTGTTTAGGATTGAACATGTGTACAATCAACATCCATGTCAAAGTTCTTAATTTAAAAATGTGCCCATGGGGGCTGGGAAGGTGGCTCAGTGGTAGAGCGCTTGCCTTGCATGCCTGAGGCCCTGGGTTCGATTCCTCAGCACCACACAAGCAAAAAGAAAAAAGCCGGAAGTGGCGCTGTGGCTCAAGTGGTAGAGCGCTAGCCTTGAGCTGAAGAGCTGAGGGACAGTGCCCAGGCCCAGAGTTCGGGCCTCACGACCGGACCCAAAAACAAAAAAAAATAATCTCTTGTTTTATCTTAGATTTTTTTCTTAGCCTTACTTTCTATCAGTTTTTCAGATTAATTGTAGCAACAGTGACCAAGCTAGAAATATCTGCTACTAGATAAGGATATTATTTCATATATTCATCATTGGAAATTTACATGATAACCTCATAATCACCAGTTCATGTTTATTAGCAAAAACCTGATGCTTTCTTTATTGATTTGAGTGTTTTCTTTCTTAGTAAAGTGTCAACGAAGCCTCACGTTTTTTTGTAATGGATGAATATATGTAGATAGAAGTATAGATAATAAAAATGGTTAGTGTTAATTAGCAGTTGTCTTTGTTAGACATGAGCAAAGCACTTCAATATCATTAGTGTACATGTGGTTAGAAGCATATATCCTCTCATGTGCTCAATTTCTATTGCTAGTGGCTGCTGCTCTGGCTTCATAGTGTTATTGCTACTCTCCCAAGTTTCTATTTTCCATTTTCTCTGACCTCATTTGCAACTAGCTTTGATCTGAAGATGGCCTCATTGCTAAAACATAGGGCCTCTAAAGCCAGCCATTACAGCAACAAAAACCAACAAACACATCTATAATTCAGGAAGGACTGAGAAGATGAGTACCTGCTTGGTGTGAGTTTTGCTGAAAAGGTAATTCCATGTCTTCTAATTACATAGCAGCTATTCTGTAAGTACTTTATAAGTGTTATCTTTAGAACATAGATTTTTTTGATAAGCAAATGTATATATATATATATGTATATATATAGTGTAGGTATTTACATAGCTCTGTATATAAACTTATAATTCCATATTTAATATATATGTAGAAGACTAAACAATTACAAATTATTTATACTTTTATGAGTTCCTATTCTAACTTTTCCCAAGTTATATATCAAGTAAATCCAACATTGAAGTTGATTTCATTCATCACTTGCAGGATAGTGTTATGAGAAGCTTAGGGCAGCGAAGCCTGCTTTATTGACCTAGTAACGGGTCATGAGCTCTCCTTGCTAGCTGTTGTTTCCCTTCATTGATTGCTTGCCATTACCTTTCCTTCGAATACATGAAGGAAATCTACCATGACAAAGTGGACTCTGAATAATGAACCTGCTCCAAATGTGAGCATGATGCTAGCCACAAATTCGCAGCTTTCTTTAAGGTATTTTCGTGCATCTTCTGCTATTCATGCCACAGGATGAATGAATTTCCCTCAACTTTTATTCAACCCCTGACAAACCTTCTTTGTACAGTATGCTATAACTTTATTCGTCTGTCATATTCATGTTTTATTCATTTTTTTAAAAATTCCATTTCTTCTCTTTTTTTCCTTTGGTCTGAGACACAACAGTAAATATTATTGTTTGTTATTAACCTCTCTTTGTGGTGTCAGATCAGACTTGCAATGTATTAAATACATTAGAAAGTTAAGTGCATGAAAATGTTTTCCAATTGCATATTAACCTAATCTTCTATCAAAGTTCTAGCAAAAGCAGTAATGGCTGAATATTACAACAATGCTTGATAAGAAATGTACGCATTACCTTGCTCATGTAACTGGAACTCCTCTCTACAGTATTTGCACAATAAAAAAACATAAAAAAAGAAAATTTGATTCTGGTAATTGGTTCCCAGAATTGGTAATTGGTGATGAAAGCACTGTGAATCGACACAGTGACCTACACCAGGCAATACAAAGTGAATGAAGATCTTACTATTTCTATTTGAAGCTAGAGAACAGATATTGTGGTTTATGCCCAGTTCATGCCCAATTTCTTACAGTTGAAACTGAAATGTTACTATTAGTCCTGTCATGCTCCACCCTATGCTGCAGGAGTGGGAGCCATAATGGCTAGAGCTGACCAGTGAGAGCCTAGGCAGGAAGGATACATAAGTAATGATGGAGATAATGTCTGGAGAAGAGAGAGATGAGGAAGGTAATGTGACTTAGCTGTCCTCAGCGCAACACTCTTTGTTCCCTCATTCTCAGTAACATCTTGGGCAGAAAAAACAAAGCAGGTGACTTTATGCTATGTCACATCAAAATATACTTGAAAGTAGTGAAAACAGTATGACCTTGGCATAAAAACAGATGCATATAACAACAGAACAAAATGGAAAGACGACATAAATCCATCCATGTACAGTCAGTTGATTTTCAACATGGGCACTAAAAATTCACATTGAAGAAAGGACAGCATTTGTAAAAAATGGTATTTGTAAAAAATAGATATTCCGACTGGGTGCAGGTGGCTCACACCTGTAATCCTAGCTACTCAGGAGGCTGAATGAGATCTGAGGGTCACAGTTCAAAGCCAGCCTGGGCAGGAAAAGACCATGAGACTCTTATCTCCAATAAACCACCAGAAATCTGGAAGTGGCGCTGTGGCTCAAGTGGTAGAGTGCTTGCCATGAGCTGAGGGGCAGTGTCCAGGCCCAAAGTTCAAGCCCCACGACCAACAACAATAACAACAACAGCAACAAAATATTCAACTAAAGGAGAATAAAACTATATCCCTACTGCTCTCCAGTTACAAAAATCAACTAAAACTGTGTTAAAGAATTGCATTTAAGTCCTGAATTGGATCTCTTGATAAAATTACCAGAAGAGTCAAGGATTGACTTAATTATGTATTATTGATTGATTGATTAATGGTACTGGAGTTTGAACTCAGAGCCTTAAATTTGCTAGACAGGCAGTTGATCAAGTGAGTCATATCTCTAGTCCCATTCTGATTTTATTTTTTCAGATAGGGTCTGAAGCCTTTAAGGGGTGGCTTCAAACCACAATTCTCCACCCTATATCTGCTATATCACTAGGATTACTAGAATGAACTATCATACCAGTCTTATTGGTTTAGATGAGGACTGGCTAATCTTTTTGCCTGGGTTAGCCTTGAACCCTGATCCTCTGAATCAGTATCTGCTGAGTACCTACAATTAAAGATGTGACCCATCCTTACTGCTATCAATGACTACCATGCTCTTATTCTTCAAAACATTGGTAGTTCCACTTGCTTTTTGCTGTCAGTATTTACTGTCAGCTGAGGCCCTTCTTGCTTTGGACTACTTTGTTGGTTCAGATATAAAACTTGACCTGGGTGACACCAAGTTACACTCATACCCCAAAACTTTTTATTAAGAATTTTGATAACCCTAGGACTCATTTTAGACCTCCCAATCTATTGAACTTAATTATTTTTTCAAAAGTTCTCTTACACATACTAGATGAAATTTAGTTTGACAAGTAGCAGCAAATGAGGTTTGGTATCTTTGTCTTTTTGACAGTTTTCAGCTTCATTTTCACTTTGCATTAGGCAGTTCATTTTTTCAAGTATCTTAACATATTACTCTTCTTCATTCACATAGACACATAGCACCCCTTCCCTACCACAGATAGGAAAACAGAATAAAGGATAAAGATCTGAATTCTTCGGTCTTTGCATCTCATCTCACTTTGTATAAAGAGATATTTTAACAATGGCTATTACGTATATATTATCAAGCTAATATTTTCATAAAAGATTTTTTTGCTAAGCTGTTTTAAAGTAACATAAATACTGCACCTGTACATACATGGTAAATATTTGATTTTAACCTCTTCACACTTGACCTCTACTTTTACTTGCTCTAAAATTTCAGCATATAAAGATTAAAAAAATTAAAGATATCCTTCCTTCATCTTCTAAAATACAGAGACTCAGTCTGAAATCATCTCCATGGTATCCATTTTCCAAATCAAGTAACCATGGTGCTTGTATTACTTTTTAGTATTATTAATTCTAAAAATTATGTCTAAAATAGCTATCATTTTTAGAAACACATATTTGTTATTTTTCAAATTTATCCTTTAAATGTTGAGAGTCATTTTTGTCTTTATTTATGGGCATATCTCTGTCTTCTACTTATTTTCCTCCCTTTTTGAGACTGTATTAAGAACAAGAAAAGACATGTCAGGCCATTGAAGCAAGAAAAAGAGGAGTATAATAACAATAAACTAGTGACTAGCAATGCAGATCCCAGAAGTACCTTCTCCCCACACATTTGGATTCAGGCTAGTAAGTTTCATTAATTTTTTTTAGTGTTTTAACAGTGTTTTTTTATTAATAATTTTTATTTTTTTATTGTGAAAATACTGTACAGAGGGGTTACAATTACATGGACAAGATAATGAGTACATTTCTTATCAAGCATTGTAGCCTCCTCCTTTGT